>NC_133351.1:33586278-33708778 GCF_030506205.2 Paramisgurnus dabryanus
TACGCCACGGTCGCAGTGTTGTCTGTGCGAACTAATACATCTTTGCCCTGTAACTCGTTGCTGAAACGGACGAGCGCAAGATATACAGCCCACATTTCTCTGCAATTTATGTGCCAATGCAGCTGGGGTGCCGTCCAGACCCCCGAAGCCGCAAGCCCATCGTATGTGGCCCCCCACCCCGTGTCCGAAGCATCTGTGCATACTATTGCATGCCTGGAGACCTGTCTCAGAGGCACACCGGCTCGGAGAAACGCACGGTCTGGCATTCGGAAATTGTTTCAGCGGGACCGCGCTCTTGCTCTTGAATGTATTCAGGCAAGTCAGAATCGACTGTACACGCGCTTCTGTTAGACGAGCTGTCAAATCGATCGAGTCCAGTTCCATCCCGAGAAAAGAGATTCTCTGCACGGGGCAAAGCTTGCTCTTTTCCCAGTTGACCCGAAGACCCAAACGAGCGAGGTGTTTTAGAGTTAAATGTCTGTGATCGCACAGCGTCTGACGTGTTTGAGCTATTATGAGCCAATCGTCTAAATACGCGAGAATGCGCACACCTTTCTCTCTCAGGGGTTTTAAAGCCCCCTCCACTACTTTGGTGAAAACACGGGGAGACAGAGAGAGCCCGAATGGGAGGACTTTGTACTGGTATGCTCGCCCCTCGAACGCAAAGCGGAGAAACGGCCTGTGCCGGGGGAGAATCGATACGTGGAAGTACGCGTCCTTCAGGTCGATGGATGCGAACCAATCGTTTGGACGAATGCATGGAAATATGCGCTTGGGCGTCAGCATCTTGAACGGCATTCTGTGAAGTGCACGGTTCAGCGAACGCAGGTCCAGGATCGGTCGCAAGCCGCCGCTTTTCTTGGGTACAATAAAGTAAGGGCTGTAAAACCCCGACCTCATCTCGGCTGGAGGGACCGGCTCGATCGCGTCCTTCGCCAGTAGGACAGCGATCTCCGCACGGAGGACGTGCGCATCGGCAGCTCTCACCGCAGTGAAACGAACGCCGGAGAATTTGGGGGGACGCCGGGCAAATTGGATCGCGTAGCCGAGACGAATCGTGCGTAAAAGCCAACGCGACGGGCTGGGAAGCTGTTCCCACGCCCCCAGACACCGTGCGAGAGGGACTAAAGGCACGATCGGTGTACCCGCGGCGGGCGCAACGGAGTTGATCGCCGGTGTGTGCGTATTGGCCGCACCGACAGCAGTGTTGTGCATGATAACACTCACCTGAGTCCGCTGCTGGGTGGGTGAGTAAGGGAGGCTCTGCTGAAGACACCTCACGCCACTCGATGCACCCTCTGGCGAAGGGGGAGGAAGACGATGGGTTATGAGCCCGTGATTGTCTTCTTTCCCCTGAGAAGTCAGAGAGCGCGATGGGGTTATGAGCCCCTGCGTTGCTCTCGTACTTCTCTGATGAGTCGGAGAACGAGGGGGGGTTATGAGCCCGCTCGTGTCTCCGGCGCTCATCTGAAGACCTAGAGATGGAAGTGGAATTCGCTCTTTTTGTGGAATTGTGGGTGCCGACTGAAAAGTCGGCGAAACAGAAAATTGAAACAAAGGATTCCCCAACCGGCCCTCCTCCGGTGGGGGGAGTGGTGCTTTCACCATCTCCCGAAGAGCGATCCCCTCCATCTCTAGGTCGCCCGTCTCAGGGCCGCTTCGATTTTCTTTTCCCACCCTTTGAAGCGGGCTGAGCGGGCGGGGCGGGCTGCTGACGTCCGGTTCCTCGCTTCTTAGAAGAGCCCCGGGAAGGAAAGGAGGCGGCCGCCGCAGGACGCCCTCGGCGAGGAGCAGGCTGAGGTGCCGACCTGGACGGGGCAGGCGCAGGACGCTTCCGACGTGGCATGATCTGAGCGATGGCCTCAGTCTGCTTCTTGGCCGCGGAGAATTGCTGGGCAAACTCCTCGACCGTCTCGCCGAACAGGCCGGTCTGGGAAACCGGAGCATTCAGGAGCCGGGTCTTATCAGCATCCTTCATGTCCGCCAGACACAGCCAGAGATGGCGTTCCTGGACTACCAGGGTAGACATCGCACGCCCGACGGCGCGTGCGGTGACCTTGGTCGCACGGAGCGCCAGATCCGTAGCCGCACGCAGTTCAGAGAACTCCGCCGAGTCGTGACCTCCCGCGTGCAGGTCCCTCAGAGCCTTAGCCTGGTGGACCTGCAGCAATGCCATGGCATGCAGGGCAGAGGCTGCCTCCCCACAAGCCTTGTAAGCAGCACCGGACAGCGCCGAAGACTGCTTACAGGCCCGTGAGGGGAGAGTAGGCTGGTCCCGCCAGGAGGAAGCGACACCGGCCGGACACAACTGCATCGCGACCGGCCGCTCCAATTACGGGATACCAGTGTACCCCTTGGCATCTCCACCCTCGAGAGAGGTGAGGGGTGAAGGCTGAAACGGTCGGTTCCGGGCGGAAAACGGGGTTTTCCACGACCGCGTCAGCTCTTCATGCACCTCGGGGAAGAAAGGCACCGGGGGCGAGGACTGAGAAGCCCTGGCACCCCCGAAGAACCAATCATCGAGGCGGGACGGTTCAGGTGGGGGAGGTTTAGTTCACTCCAAGCCGACCGCCTCCGCCGCCCGGGCGAGCATGGCTGTCATCTCGGGGTCGAACACAGAAGCCGCAACCTGGCCCGAAGGCGGGAGCGGATCCGGATCGACGTCCGAGGCTGACAACCCCCCTTCCGATGTTACGGTGGACATCGCGTCGGGTGGAGGCTCGACAGAGCGCGAGGACACCGTAGAACACGGGCCGCTCATCTCCATCGGGACCTCCGCTGGCAACGGATCAGGGCGCTGGGAGCTGCTGGACGAACCAGCAGACCGACCCAGCACCGTTATACGGAGATCATCCTTCGCAAGTCTGGTAGCTGCGCTCTTAGCAGCACCAGACTTGGAAGGCGGGCGCCGTTCCCGGAGAAACGACACCCGTCTCCGCAAATCCGCCATAGTCATGCCCTCACAGATGGAGCATGAACTATCACGCAACGCTGCCTCTGCTTGCTGGAGCCCCAGACACGAAAGACAACGCTGGTGGCCATCCCGGGGGGCGATGAACACACCGCATCCAGAAACCGAACACGGACGGAAATCCATCTTTAAAAAGACGACCCCGACCGTGACACGAATGAGTGGCTGTCTTTAAAAAGACACAAAGCTCAAACGTGCTGCTCTTTTAGGGAAATCACTCTTTTGTGCGAGCTGGTGAAACACACAGGGAGAGGCAACGCACTCACTCGAACTCAAGTCCTAAATTAAAGAGACAGAGAGAGAGAGAGAAAGGGTGGAGAAAAAACACTGCGAGCCTCCGCTGAGGTGTCTTTGCCCAACCAACTTCAGCAAGCTGAGATCTTATTTTCTTCCCTTCCAGAACAGGATCTACGAAGATCAGATAGAAAGCTTCTCGAGAGCAGATGTCTGCCGGCTTCGAAGCAATAAAAGCTAATTTGGTATTGTGCACCTGCGGCTTATATACGCACCTGGCGGGGCGGCGCCGGCATTATGCAAATACCTGCATGCCAAGTTCATTGGCGTTTTTATAGTTTCTCGAAGTAGATAGGTCACCCAAGTAGACGTCGTAGTGACCGACTGAAAGGGAACAAGTGGACAAATGTCATATATCCATACTATGAAAAGTCTCACTACACATGACACTAGAATGAGACTACAATGTATGCTATGCTTTAAACAATTTTCCAGGAGCAAGGAAATTTTGAATTTGAGAAAATTCGAAAGGTGGACAACCTAGGAACATTACATGAACATGTTCTTAAAAGAAAGCAAGAACCTTCCTAGATTTGTTGCAAAGTTGTCATCAGAAGAATGGCGGGGAATAAACACAGATTGTTGTGACAAAACCCCATTCGGTTTCATGTGCGAGTGTGACATGGTGGAAAAACAAGTGTATTGTGTTGAGCACCAGAAACGGACTTTGATGCTTGTGAAGTTAAACTCACTAATATTCAGAATCATCTCTCTAGGATAATAGTCAAAGATGAGAGAAATGGTGTTACTATAGCCTTGAATAATTTTTCCAACTTGTCAATGGTAGCCAATACCTCATTATAGTACTTCAATTTGTATAAATACAGAATCAGCATGGTCAATGGGTTATTATAACTTTCTATATGTGAATGTGACCCAACAACTACTATCCTATTTGTAGAAAATATTCCAGAATTTGATTTTAAATTGCCACAATTAGACAATGTGCTAATGTCATTGATTTTAATGAGAAAGATAGGGTAATGGGGACTTACTGTAGCTATTGCATATTCAGATTTACTTTGGGATGTAAGCTTCAAAACAGCTATGTGTGTATCTTACTCATTGTCTGTCAACGTATTATGCTATGCTGTATGTGTTCTCTATTAAGACGCCAGATTGCAGATACTTCAATAATCACCTTAGGACGTTCCCGTTGGCTGTGATGGTTCTTGAATATTTCTCTCCCAAACCCAAGAAATGTTAGTTTCATATTGCCAAATTTTAGAAGAGACCCTATGATAATCTTGCCTAAAGGGATGGAGCGATAACCAGTGTGCATGAGGTGATGACCCAAAGACGGGTAAGATTCTCCAGTGGCCAGATGGGGGACAACCTAAGCCAGGGTATTACCGCCACTGGGCACCTGCCCTAATAGTAAGGGAGGTGTAATCTTTATGAATGGAGTGGATGTGATGCTTCTCTGCCAAGAGCATCAAACGGGGGATTGTAAGAATTTATAGTCAGCCTTGACAAAGATTCCACTCCAATTTAGATGTTGAAACAAGCTCATCCCTCTAAAAGGCTTGATAATCATAAAAGGTAATCTCAGTTCAAGCAATACAATTATATTACCTGAAGTAATACTTTCTTACTAGTAGTATGGGAGCAAATGTGAGACTTCTTGAACCAACACAGACCAAAGAGGGTTCATGATAATAAAAGACATCTATCTAAACATTATCTGACCACTTGGTTGAGCACACAGTTGGGTACTAAGGTAATCTGATCATATAAATACAATGACCCATTTGGGCACAGTGGGAGATAAAGAGGTCATTTGTAGTATTAGTCTTAATTTACATTTAAAGGGATACTTCATTAGCATTAGGGGTGGGAAAACAGGTTTGAAACTATAAAGTGTTAAGACTGACTTTGCTCAGGGTTCAATCCAACTCCGATGAACCCAGAGTGCTTCATGTACTTTGCTACTGCTTCGATTGAATAAACTACTTTTTGATTGAGACCTTCAACGTCCACGTCATCATTTTTTCTTACAAGGGCATTGTTGTCACTTTTAGATATTTACATCATGGTTTATGGTAAGCCACATCTTTGAATTGTGGCACTACTTTTGTGGAATTGGATGATGTCAACTTATGTCTTTAAATACAAATGTACATCATAATGTACAACGGTACAGTGAAGCAGGGCTCTGCATTACAACTCTTTCACTTGCATATATGCCCTCAAATTATTTACAAGCATAGTGGGTGAGTGAAGACTAAAACCTACTGTTAATGTTATAATGTTAAGGTTATATTATACTTTTATACATTTACTAGTTCCTGTGGCTTACCATAAACAATGATGTAAATATCTGAAAGTGACAACAAAGCCCTTAATGCATTTACTAATGTTCAATATGACCTTGTTGTATTACCATATCATATGATTAATTCAATAAATAAATATAATAATAATAAATAAGACTAGGTTACCTAATCTGTCCCTATTGTATGTAAATGTGAAAGCATATGCTGTAAAAATGATATTGCACATTTATATGGAATATTGACTGTTTGGATAGATTCAACCTTTATGTGATAGGCTATCATATACTATGCTCCGGAGTACTTGATACAGGCTGTACAGTTAGTTTAAACAAACTGTATCTGCGCCTGCACACTTGATGCTGCCACGCCCACTAGATCCAGCGAGGGGGAGCTGGAGCTTCAGCTCCGCCCATTTGGCTCTGCAGCGAGCACCACTTGCAATAAACGAAATCGAAATTGACTGAAGTTCAAAGACTCTCTTCATTCTTTGTTAAAAAAGGAATAACGATAAAATGATCGCCAAAAACGAAAAACGGGCAATTTTTATTTGGTTTTTCGTTTTTTGATTCTGACACAAAAACGGTTATTTGGTTTTTCGTTTTGAAACAAAAAAAAAGAAAAACTGTATTTTCGTTTTATAATTACAAACGAATTACGGATTATCCAGAGATCCCCTGACCGTTTATGTTAACAAGATAAGGCTTGGTCATTTAGGATTAAATGCAACCCTGGAGTGCATGTGAGTGGTTTATGTGAATATTGTAAGGAAAAAGAAACAGTAGAACATTTAATGTTTCATTGTAAGAAATGTATACAGGAAAGAACAGAATTAATGCTGTATCTAGCAGGGCCGGCGCTAGCTATAGGCAAAGTAGGCAAATGCCTAGGGCCTCAAGCTTGGAAGGGGGGCCTCCATAACTGCTAAGTCCATGTGCGCTGGTCCGACAATCACTACTGACAGCATTAAATAAAGTTTTAAGGTGAGTTCAACTTTATGCGGCGCCGCCACTACAAGAATTACGTTTGTATTTAAAAAAGTTTGTATTTAAAGTCGAACAACAAACAAAACTGGCGTTACCTAAAGTAAACTGTCTGTATATCTTGTAAGTCCTTTACACTTTATTATAGTTTTCAAATCATGAAAATAGTTGGTCTGTTTAACTTCCAGTGGCAGCTGATTTGTATGGATATTTAAGTTAGTTTATAAAAAGGTATTGCAATAGTCTGATAGATAACTTTATACTGTATATTGGTTAAGTAAGAGGGAAATTCTTCTTTATACCAAGTTAAAATAAAAAAAACTAAAAGTTTTCTAGGAGGTGTTCACCTGTAATTTTTTTACGGTTAGGGTTTTTGCAATGTATTGTTGTCTTTTTAAGTTTACTCTTTGGAGAAAGCAAAACTGTTATCCTGTGTTATCCCCAAAAGGTGGTGTTTTTAATAAATGTGACTGCCTTAAAATTTTTAACACATGTGGTTTTGCATAATTTCTAATTACATTTTAGCATAAAGTTAATCAATTTGTTGATAAAACTTAATAAAAAGCAAAAGTAATGGGGAAAAACATGTTTATTAGTAGTGCTCATCTGATTTCTTACGCAGTAGAAAAACACTTTCTTACATTATTCTGAAAATTAGAGGGGTGTGGGGGGCCTCCAACATAAATTTTGCCTAGGGCCTCCAAATATCTAGAACCGGCCCTGGTATCTAGTAATAATGGAAAAAGGATTTAGATGTGGGGTAAATATCAGGATTCGAAGTTAATAGAGATATTTTAGGGGGTTTAATGCAAAACACATACTATTCATAGGAGTTAAAGTTATAAGAAAGACTTGAGGTGGGATATAGTAGTTTTAATTCAATGGGGTTCGGTGTATATATAGGTTTTCTATGGGAAATGATGAAATGAGTAATATATTGAACAGTAGGTGGCGGTATGTGCTCAGATCACCCCTCACCAGTCCGCCATTAAATCAAAGAAGAAAAATTAAAGAAGAAGAGCCAGCAACAACCACAACACACAATACCGTTGCAGTTAGATATCGAGCTGTTTATTTGTTACTGGAGTTTTCAGATCACTAGTGATTCAGCCAAACTTTAGTTTGTATGTGGCATCTCGTGCTGCTGTTATAATGGAGGATACAAACCGATCTTCTTATCTGGACGAGCCGCCGAACAGTCGACTGTTTCTCGTCACCAGTAAATCCGTAACAGAAGATATCATCCGAGATCGTTTCAAAGATTTCGGGGAGATTCAGGACATCTTGCAGGTGAGAGACAAACAGACGAGAGAGTCGAAGGGAGTTTCGTTTATAAAATTCGCCAAATCTTCTCAAGCTTGCGTTGCTATGGAGGAGATGCACGGAAAATGCCTGGCCGAGGGAACCAAACCTATAAAGGTAACTACAGATATTCGCATTCACTTCAGTACTGATTCATTGAAACTTAAAATGTGCTATTGTAAACAAATACACTAGAAATGTTTAATAATCTTACATATGTACTTTAGAAATGTCTCCAGCCTTTTTGTGAGCAAGGGTTACCCAAATGGATAAAATAATCCGGAAGGCTACTTTTTAATATCGTTCACTCAACTTTTTTTACTTGTTGATTTTATTTAAATATTTTATCATTGTGTTATTTTTAAATGTACATACAAACATACATAAACGAAGCCAAGCTGTTATATAAAAATATATAATAAATAAATATATTAATTCACAGACTCTGCAGGCACCATGTTGAAGACCACTGCTTTGTTTAGACGTACTGTTTTGTGACATTGAGTCATTTATGAGAAGACGCAACCAAGTGATGTGTTGATTGAAAGGTGCTTCTCTCGCCCATTCAGGTGTTCATCGCGCAGTCCAGATCTTCTGGGAATCATCGGGATGTGGAGGACGAGGAGCTCACCAGAATATTTGTAATGATCCCAAAAACCTTCACAGAGGAGGATCTGAAAGAAACTTTTAAGGTAGTATTTTTGATGGACAGATTGAATTTGTGTGTGTTAAGAGATGATTCTCACCAAAACATCCAGGTCAAATTTTAAAATCAAACATAAATGAACTATCAATAGAACTTGCGTATGTTTATACTATAAAAACAGGCTTCTTTTATTTTGTACAAAATAATTGCTTATATCTTTTTCTACATTTTTGTATATGAGTCAGGAATTCATACAGTCTGTCATTTCTCATTTTGTATGTTAAAGTCTGATATTAAATGTGTTCTCGGTTTGTGACCACATAAAAATGTGGTATAACCATTCAGCCAAAATTGAATGATTTAAAAAAACCTCCAAATTAATAAAATAAGTTAATAAATAACAGGCAGGATTCTCTGCTCTCAAACCGTGGAGGCATGTCCTCTTTTGGCACTGAAACCACGCCCACTTGAGGGAAAGCTGGGTTGTGAGTAGAAGGGATACAACTATGGACAAAATCTCGCCTGATGAGCACTGTTTTCAAAGCTTTTAAATGCGCCTGAAAATGCCAGGCGGACGACGACTGCCAGCTTTTTTTCAGCTGAGTGCTTTGATTGCTTTGATGAAAATTGCCACGCTTTCATTGGAAACAATAAAAAAAACATACGCTGGCCACCGGCGTAAAAGCTTGGGTGTGCCGCCCCCTTATCCTACCCCCAAACCCAACATTTCACGGGATTTAAGCTGTAGCTGTATCACCTCTAGCCAGAACCGGGGTAGGGTCTTTGTAACGCGTTTCCGCAATACATTTCTAACATTTATGTGTTTAGAAATAATTCTATGAAATGACTTTACACATTTTGTGTCTTTTAATGTGTGTACAGTATGTAAATGTCTATATGATGTTCTGACTGTGTTACAGGAGTATGGAGATATAGAGTATGCTATCATTATAAGAAATAAGACTACAGGTGAAAGTAAAGGTCTGGGGTATGTGAGATACCACAAACCTTCACAGGCTGCCCGAGCCATCGAAAACTGTGATAAGAGTGAGTATTTCACAATGTAAAGTGTGTCACTTATTGATGGTGGTGTTTTCATATGTGTCTGTCTCTGTAGCTTTTAGAGCGATTTTAGCTGAGCCCAGAAACAAGAATGCCTCAGCAGACAGCGAGTATGTCACAAACTCCAGAGCGGATCGTGACCGGAGTGATCCCGGCCCCAGCACTTATGCATTTGGTGAGTATTGTTCATCCCCTCAAAGAGACTGATTAAAACACCATTGTAAACATGACTGTCTCTCTCTTGTCCACAATTGACCAAAATGCATCTTAATACCAGGTGTAAACATCTCCAATGATTTTTGTATACATTTGGAGATGCCACCGTTGCACTGTGTTATTGTATTATCCCAGTAAAATAAGGTTTGGTTTCCTGCAGCACACGAATCTACGAGTTACGCCACAGGGGATGCGTGGAACCCTGACATCATCACACGCTGCCTGATGGTAACGTCACGTGCAGCCGTAACGCAGGAGCAGATATACGGCCTGTTTGATCTTGTCCCAGGAATGGATTTCTGTGAGATGCAGCGAGACCAGTATGGCTTCAGCAAAGGTTATACACCACACTGTGTACGAACAAATGCAGAAATATTTTAAAGGCACAATATATCTTTATAAACTAATAGCACAGTGATATATATTTTGTTACATGTGTACTTACAATATCCCAAACATTTTCAAAGGGGACAGAGAATGAAAAATCATTTTTACCTTGTCTTTGTTGGATAATGGTAGTCTACCCGCATTAACAAACATACAAAAAGTGCTAGACATGCTAAACATCTCAGTCTCATAGAAATTCCTCTTTTAGAAATGTCAGCCAGAAAACGTCCCAATCTGAAAAACTGATGCTTATGACATCACAGGCATCTCACTGCCCCTCCACTTTAAAATAATTGGCTACATTTTTTGAGTGGCAGCAAAGTCAGCCAATCAGTAATGAAATTGCAAGTTAAGCCAGTAGGGGGAGCCAAATAGGTGCAAAACCACTTGTTTAAAATCCCCCACCCTAATAGAGCTATCTGAGAGAGGTTTTTAGGAAGCTTCTAAGGCAATACAGACCCAAACAAAAAAATTTTGTCTACATGTCACATCACAGAACAAGGATAAATACCCCGTTCAATCATTCTATGTCACCTTTCAACAATGGTTACATTTTTAAAAGCATTCCGCCCCTGTTTACAGGGTCACTTGCCAATGGAAGTCAGGTCTGGGTTTCCTTCGTTTTTTTGTCTTTGCTGCCATAGAAACCAAAGATGTGTTTGGCCTCACGCGGCACTGCGCAGACCAATTGTCACATGACATCAAAGTATCGCAAAAGCAGCACTCTTGTGATACTTTGATTTCATACGCTGATCGGTCAGCGCAGTGTCAAATGTGGAATGCAGAAGGAGTAACATCTAGGATGCTGCTTTCTGTCAAGCAACACATGTGGGCTTATATTACAATGTAATGGTTATAAAACTTTACTTCATTATATCATCCATGAATGAACATGTTTTGTGTGTTTACATGCAAGCAAATAATCCATTTGTAATTATATTGATGGATCAATCGGATTAAAAAGCCTTCATGTAAACACTTTTATTTAAATGCGCTTAAGGTCGATCGGATGCAAATTTCAATCGTGTTGAAAGGGGTGGTGTAGTCCCATCTGTAATCCGATCATCAGAAGAAAAGTATGAATGTAAACGCGTGAATCGGTCCATGCTCTTAAACGGCATAATCAAGCAGCGGCCATTGTTGTTTAGTGACCTCTAGTGGTGAAAATGACACATTGTGCTTTTAATATTACCTTGAAATGCATGGGCAAAACATGACACACACCGAATAGAAAATTTGACTATGTTCTATGTGTATAAATAACAGCAGAAGATGCAATGCACCAGAATAAAACATGAAATTAATACAGTATTCTACTATAGTGTTAGCCCTGTTACCAATTGGCGCATACCTTTGCAGGAAATTTACTCTAACACTGCATTAAAGTTTGATTGTACTTAAGAACTAATCATGTGTCCTTGAAAGCACCATAACATCCCTTTCCATATGATTTAAACTTAAATAGCTTAGCTTCATTCTTTATTTTCAAAAATTACATAGTTTTCTAAAGTGCTTGATTCTGATTGGCCAGTCGCGATAATCCAATATATGTATTCTGAGATAACAACCACTTAAGACTAATAACACACAGTAACCCAGATGCTGGAAATAATTTTGAAAGGAACAGTTTAATATTACACACAAATGTTATATTATATTTATAAATATAAAATAGTGTATTTGTGACATTTGAATGTTTTCTCTTATCTTAAAAGTGAATGTAGATGTGTTTTCCTCATTAAAATTTGGCAAAGTAAATATTTCATATCAACATTTAATGTTCCTTACCTTGCTTGTGAGGTTAAATACCGTGTAATAAGTGGGATAATTGTACAGGCAGCCAGTTGTTTGCGAAATAAACCCCTTCAGTGTGATAATAGACCTGATTACAGTGTGTTAGGGCTTATTTCTGCGATAACAACCAGTTGCCTGTACATTAACCCTTGCTTATAACTGAGCAAAAGAATTTATCCAGCTAGTTATTCATTTCACTTGTGTGTGGTTGTGTGTGTGTGTGTGTGTGTGTGTGTGTGTGTGTGTGTGTGTGTGTGTGTGTTTTATCTACAGGTCAGATTGTGATCCGCTATAGTAATCTGGGCTCTGCGGTTTATGCCAAAGAGAAGCTAAATGGCTTTGAGTATCCGCCTGGTAATCGTCTATCAGTAACGTATATAGATGACGGAGAGGACAAGTCCAGGTACAGACAGCTTTACGTTCGTTTTATTATGTAAATACCTGTGTATGTTTGTATTCAGCTCTCTAGTTGAGTATTTTTGTACTCGAAATGCTTATGGTGGTTATATAGAGCTGTTTGCATATGTAACTCCTGAATGTTTTTGGTTCTTGTCTGTGTTCAGTCTCGTGGGCAGAATGGCCATGCAGCTGGTGGCCGCTCAGATGATGTCTGTGGTCTGGAACGGACCCTCCGGTACACAACTTATGAAGAGCAGCATGGTGGGTAACGTAAACATTTTCCAGTAAACATGTCGTTAAATTCTCATGCAGTTCTTAATAAGTGTAGTGGAGGTGTGAGATGAAAAGGAAATGGCTGACTTTCATCTCTAGATTTGATCACTTTGCAGTGGAAAAAACAAACCACACCCTCTATCTTATTTCAAATTAGGACTGCCAACAACTAATTGATAACATCGATAAAAATCGACAATGATATTTGTTGTGAACGAATCATCAATTAGTTAGTCTGTGACATCACTTTGCACCACCGTCGGACAGCACGGACACGCATCCGCTTCATACAGTGCGAGCTGCCTGCTCAAGTCAGTCACGTTTTCCTTATAAAACACAAGCTGCACGTTTATCAGATGCTGCTTCTTATTAACGCATGACTAGCTTGTTTACAAGCAACGCAGCATTGCCAGGTCCCCTGCCTTTCAGCAGAGCTCTGAATTGTGCTTCTTTTAAAGTGTTTCTGTGGGTTAGAGATGAAAGCATTTGGGTCATTAGTCGCTGGTTTTGGGCTTTGAAATGTCATTAGGATGCTTTATTTTGAATGGCGATTGGGCTGGTTTTGTTACGCGGATCTGGCAACAATGACAGTAGCAAAAGTGCAAACGAACGCTGGTTAATAAAGATTTAATTTCCTTTAATATAATTGAGTTTGTATTTGTTTAATTGTTGTTTAATTTCATAAAAATAGTATGAATCACAAACTAAGCATCTGTTATGGGGAAGTCTCGCCGGATGAGCACAGGGGAAAATCCAGGTTTTTATTAGTGTAACAACAACGCATGTATATCCCTTTCATATCATATCATAATAGCTTATTTTGTTAATAACTAATTATGTTAATTCTCATTGGGGTGGTTTCCCAGACAGGGATTAGCTTAAACATGGACTAGGCCTTAGTTTATAACTATAAATATAACTAGTTTTAACAAACATTACTGGCATGCATTTTAAAGGCAGGATAGGCAGGAATTATCTAAAAAACTTTTTTACAAATTTGTTTAAACTGTCTTTATATACCAATACATAATTAAAATGTAAGTACTCTGAAAAAGAGAGTATACAACTCGAGTGTCTTTAGACCTCTCACGAATACAGCTCATTTTTCCATTCGGGACGAAACAAATGATTGGCTTGCGCGACTATAACTCTCTCTCGCGACCATGCCACACCCCTGTTGCTATGGGATCTGCCCGCACATGCGCACACTTGATTGATTTGAACGTGCACGAAGACCAAAAGTACGGCAGAGAAAGAGCATTCAGAACTCACAGTACCTGCATATCCAGTCAGCGAAGGCAAACCAGGCAAAAAAGGAATAAACGAAGCAATCAAATGAGAGTAAATATCACGTGGCTTTTCTTCGAGTCGACGATGCGGTAGCGTTATTGTCTCCGGAGTGTAGTCCTCATCAGAGTCAACAATGCTTTCATCACGGAAACTCTTCCATGCAAAACACTGGCTTAATAGTGAGTACTAAAAGCCATCCTATTTGTTTATATTCATAGTGATAAAGTTAGGTGTATTATTACATGTGATTGTGACATGATGTTGTTACTACATGCATCGTTCATGTGTTTTGGGGGCGTGGCTTTAGAAGAAACCCGGAAGAGAGGGGGTGGAGTGAATGGAAAAATGAGCTGTGTTTAAAACAGTGGTGAGAGGTTTCCAGACACACGATTTTTTTTAACTCTCTTTTTCAGAGTACTTACATTTTACTTATGTATTGGTATATAAAGACAGTTTAAACAAATTTGTAAAGTTTTTTTAGATAATTCCTGCCTATCCTGCCTTTAAGGCAAAACAAAGGTCACTGGTGTATTTTAAGATATGTCAGTGCAAGTTGTTTTCAGTTTGGACAGCTCTTACATTTATTTTTAGTCTAGAACTAGTCTAATCCCTGTCCGGGAAAACGGCCCATTAAGGTCTAAAGTTGAAGATTAAAATGAGTTTATTATTCTGTGGCAAAATTTCCTCAGCAGCATATCCCTGAAGACTCAATTCATTTTGATATTTAAAGATGTTTTACTATTTAAAAGCTGCACTTTTTTTTATTTAAGGGTTAAAATATCCAAATCAAAAAGATTATATTTGTAAAACTCTGTAGCAGTGTGTCATTTTTGCACTTTTAGAAGTACAGTATTTTCCGGACTATAAGTCTTGCACTTTTTTCATAATTTGGCTGGTCCTGCGACTTCTAGTCAGGCGCGACTTGTAAATCAGTATGAAATAATTTTGACACACATGAACCAAGAGACAACATTACTGTATACAGCTGCAAGAGTCTGCTATATGCTGCTCCTGTATTTATGCAATTCAATGAATTCAGTGATGTGGAATGACACGTTGATAATGTTACGTTAACGTACAGACATCTATTTAGCCTGCTGTTCTGTCTGCTATTGATAAGTTGAATAACTTGCCTTTCCAGATTAAATGACTGTTCTTCAGCTTGAATTTTGTGAAATAATTTTCTAAATAAATGCGACGCGTAGTCCAATGGGACTTGTATGTTTTTTCCTCTACATTACGCATTTTTGATTGTTGCAACTTATACTCTGGAAAATACTGTACACCTCTACACATGAATACAAATTTTGTGCCTTATTTAACTATAAGTGAAAAATCTAATTAAGTAAATATTCAGGGTTTTATCCGATTAGTCTATTAATTGAAAAAATAATCTATAGATTATGAAAATAATTCAGGATCAGAAGGCTTGAATCTGATTATTGACCAAACTGTTTCTGAATGTCTCGCGTGTCTCCTGCAGGGCTGTGCAGCGCCTTCTGGACCTCCTGTACCTCCCATAAATCCTCCCAAATCCCGTATACAGACGGACGTACCTCTTCCTCCTCTGAAGAAACTGGCCCCGTCTGAAAGTGTGGCTAGAGAGAGACTCTTTTTGATATTCAACCCTTCACCTTTGCCTGTAGACGTGCTGGAGGATGTGTTCTGGTATGTTCTGTGTGCCTTTCTTATAGATCCTAACACTGAGTGTACATGTAGCATGTTGGACTGTTTTACCTTTATACCCAGATGAAAAATCAGTAGCAGTTATAATAATGCGCAGCTGATTGTATACATTTTTACAAGGTGAATTGTACAAAAGTATATGATTATAATAAATAAAACAATAACGAAACCATGCCTCTTAACCCCAATGTGAAGAGGCAAAAGTAAATCATACAAAAATGTACGAATGTGATCTTTTGAATTTATACGAATAAGCCACCTCATCAAATGCCTATGCATTGCCATGAGATGGCGCTGGGTATGCATAGTGTGAGTATGCCCTAAGCTTACCTGAGGCTTCAAGACCTCAATTTACTGTCAGAATAATGCAAACATGCTAAATAAAAGTCTGTCGATTTGTTTTGTTGTTTTTATGCAGTCGTTTTGGTTCCCTGATAGACGTTTACTTGGTTCCGGGTCGGAACGTTGGATATATTAAGTTTGCAGAGCGGAGGTCTGCTACGGATGCCATAGCAATGCTGCATGGCAAAGTGGTGAACGGGGTCAGGATGAAGGTCTTGCTGGCAGACCCGCCCAAAGAGGAGTCACACAAACGCCAGAGAACTTACTGACCTTTGACCCTCTTAGGTAAGTCAACTGAATAGGTAAGATACTGTGAAACACACAAAATATTTCTGAATCGATCAAACTTTGCTGTCACAGCTTCTTATATCCGGGCCTCTCTTCTGCTGTATAAGCAACACTGTGATCATTGAGTGTCCAGCGTTACACACTTCATTTACTGTGATATTACAAATGATGTAGAATAGTGCATTAGTGTGCGATTTGGGATGTTTATTACCAATATCTGAAACCTCAATTTAAATTTGATGAAGTTATACATTCATGTATTGATCAACTTATACATTATTGGACATGCTCTAGATCAATAATGGAATTCATTTAGATGTAAGAAATATCCTGGCCAATTCAATTTCCGAAATGGAGCCCATTGTTAATTTATGATTTTTTTTCATTGGGTCTAAACCTGTTTTGTATACTGTTATGTATGCCTTCCTCTTCTTCAGGAACTGATGTGCTCATATGCTGCTTGGAGAAATAATCCTTTACATTTAATAATGTTTAAACAGTATTTTAACGGTATAAACAGACTTTCTAGATCACTCAATGGCTATGTTTACATGCACTAAATTTAGTCAATCCGACTGAATTTATTCCGATTGCAGTTTGAAACAAAACAGTTTACATGTACCCTAAACATTGCAGTCGGATTAAAATGTTCATTTACATTCTATACAATCCGAACCAAACCAACCGCCTGCACGAGCACAGCCAGGGTTGCCAGATTCGTGTATCAAAACGTTCCCAATGGACATTCAAAACTCGCCCAAAAGCCTCCCAATGACTATTCACAGCAAAAATGCCAATTACTAGCGAACAAAAACCTTCGATATATAACACGCAGAAAAAAATCAACTCAGCTAAACAGTGTAAAAGTAGCCCTAATCTGAACTCTGACCACAGAAGGACTTGGCAACGCAAAAAGTTACGTTTTCAGATATAGGAAAAGAAAACACACTTTTTGAAAGGCATTATGTTATTTTATTGCTTTATGTTATGTTATGAAAGACATGAACACTGCAGAATGTACAGTGCGTGATCCCGATTACCTCAATAATGCATGTTGCCATTGCCCTGCTATTGCATGTTTCGTAAAAATTAGGTAAATATGAGACGTGAACTTGAGCACAATTCTTCTGTGCATGTGCACAAAGTAATTTCGCATATGATTGAAAAAATGCTACGAATTACGTGTTTACATGAGTTATTTTCTCCTGATGATCGGATCATAGATCGGACTTAACCACCCCCTTTCAATACGATCGAAATTTAAATCCGATCGACCTTAAACTAGTTGATTAAGGTGTTTACATGAAGGCTTGTCAATCCGATTGAGCCATTTATACTACTACAAACCGCATGCTTTAGTTTTAGGTTTTGAGTTTCTTCAGCTCTGTGGTGGACTTGTATAACTTTGCTGTCTTTGTTCTTACAGAGTTTTAAGTGACATGACGCATGACCCCGACATGACAGGACGGATATGACACGACCTCATAGAGACGGACACTGACTGCTGCCATTTCAGTTCATTTATAGATGAGAGTTTTTCTCACCTTTAACCTTTTTCTCTTGTGTTAACTCTTAGCTATATAAGACCCTTTGCTTTAGGTGACTGACAAAACCACAGAGAAGTTTGAGCCAATGCAAGACTGTCTGTGTGTCATTACCATTATGTGTGATTAAACGATTCAAATCATCTGGAGTGCTGTCTTGTTTTCATTTAATCAGTCGCTCCTGGCAGTTACTCATAAACTAATCATTCTTAATAATGACAGTAATTACAGTTTGGTATTTGATATTATCAATGATGCCATGTATCTTAACAAGATGTCCAGGACCTCCAGCAGAAATATAAGCCCACAACATCAAAAATACAGCAGTATATTTCATTGTACACATGGGGTACTTTTTATCTATGTGTTCACCAAACCCGTCTTGACTGTTTGCTGCTGAAAAGCTCATTTTTTTGTTTCATCTGATCATAGAGGCCATTCCCATTTAAAGTTCCAGTCATGGCTGATAACTGAATATGCTTTAGTTTGTTTTTGAATGAGCTAGGAGAATTTTTCTTGTAACCCTCCCAAACAACGTGTTGATGTAGGTTCGATTTGACAATTTGTTTTTAAGGTTTTCTGAACCAGAGACTCAACTATTGATGATGGAAATGGGAATTTTCACAGCTCTAGCTCTTTTCTTAAAGCCACTTCACCAATTTGTGAAGCTCAATTATCTTTTGCTGCACAACAGAAATATATTCTTTTGGTTTTTCTCATTGTGATGGGTGATTAAGGGAATTTGGGCTTTGTTTCCCTCCTCTTTATATTTCTATGAAAATATAAACTGCTGAATGATTTTGTTTATAATCATGCTGGGGGCTCAAAATGATGAATATGAATGTGAATATACTTCAGAGATATTTTACTCTAGGGGTGACAATAATTGTTTCCAACAAGTATTTGAGAAAAACATTCATTTCATAATGATATTTCCCCTCTGTTTTAAATTCTTATTATCCAATGAAATGATACATTTTTGTGATTTTTAATATTTTTATTTTTAATTAATAAGGGGCGCCAATATTCTTGGGCACGACTGTATATGTCTTTATTGTGCTTTTGACAGATGAGTGAAAATTATAATAGTGTCTCAGAAAAGCTTGGACAAATTATTACTGTTTCTTAAGGAGTTTGAGACTCATTTTCACCTGCAGTACACGGCCATGTACACATCCTAGGTCAATATGGTGGATATTGAAGAGAATTTAAAGGTGTGTATATATATATTAACATTTTTCCCCTGGTGTTTTTAGTTTTTGGTCAACTGTTTCTTTAAAACAACAAAGATGAAGTAAACTGAGGCAAATTATTTTCATGTAGGTTAAGTGTACCCATTAAGCACCACCGAAATCAGCGTAGGTGTTTTTTTTTTTAAAAGATATTGATGTGGTTTAATGGTTTGTTAAAATGCCAGATTTATCTCTTTTAGTTGAAATTGTATAATTAGTTGATGTATATTTTAGAAAAGATCTTTTATGAATGAAGACTAAAGTCTGGCATGGGCTTAATTGACACCATTTAAGCCTACATGGTCCAAATAATCCCACATCAGGGTTGATTCACAAAACATAAAAAAAAAACTTTTAAAAGAAGTAAAACATCAATATATTTATTCAGTGACTAAATGCTTTAAAGAGGACATTTCGCAAGACTTTAAAAGATGTCAAATAAATGTATGGTTTCCCCAGAGTACATATGTGAAGTTTTAGCTAAAAATACCCCACAGATCATCTATTACAGCATGTTAATTGCCACTTTGTAGGACACACATGTGCTGTTTTGGGGTGTGTCCTCTAAAATGCAAATGAGCTGATCTCTGCACTAAATGGAAGTGTCGTGGTTGGATAGTGCAGATTAAGGGGCGGTATTATCCCCTTCTGACATCACAAGGGAGCCTAATTTCAATGACCTATTTTTTCCACATGCAAAGAATGATTTACCAAAACTACTGGGTTGATCTTTTTTACATTTTCTAGGTTGATAGAAGCACTGGGGACACAATTATAGCACTTAAACATGGAAAAAGTCAAATTTTCATGATTGTAACATATACATTCATCACATCTCCAATTCCTAATAAACATCAAGTCTTAGCATTCTTGGCCATCACTCTTCACTTCAAAGACTTTGTCTACTCTGAACTTATTTCCTAGCATATACAAATTTTACTGTGCCCTTATGGTAAAGGCGACATACCTCTGTGAGTTTTGGACAGGTGCTGTAGTTTTATCTCTTTTAAATTTTTTGCTCTGAAAAAAATTATACACCGATAGCAGACATCTATTATACAGTAAAATGCTGTTGCACAGTGTGTTATTTGTAAGGCTATCCAAATATAGTTGTAAGTTATGGTAGTAAGCTAAAGGTGAAAGCACACAAAGATGTTATCATTAAACACTTTTACTCAGAAAATCATCAAAATTTGTAATTATAGTGATTCATCATTGAAAAGCATAAGGCAGACTGGTTTTACAGTGTTTTACAGTGAATAATGGTGAATAAAGACAATGTGTCTCATTCACTAAGCATGCTGTGCACGATTACGTATACACATACATATGGATGTGTGTGTGTGTGTGTGTGTGTGTGTGTGTGTGTGTGTGTGTGTGTGTGTGTGTGTGTCGTTCGTTCGTTCGTTGAAGAAAAGGCAACATTTGGGCTTACAGTGCACAAACCTTGACACTGGGGGATAGTCAAGAATCTTAACTGGAGTCTGACCTTAGTTTAATGGTCATGTCAAAGCAAAGAGTAAATCAGATTACCATCTCAGAAATACCCTTAAAATTACAGATTTTAAAAAAACTATTACTGTATTACTACACAAAACTCGTAAGGGTATATCCAAAATAAGTTGTTTTACACATTATCAGAAACACCTGATAATGTGTAAGAACATGTAAATTCGTTAAACAGTTTTTTTTATCAGAGGAAGGTTAAAAGTGGCAAAATCAAATATTTCTGCCTATTACTCAGATTTCATGTTACATAAAAACGCCTTAACTGGCTTTCTCACAGTTTTGTTCATGTCTCTACATGTGTAAGATAAATAAACAGGTTCTGCAGACATGAGAAGATATACAACAGTAGGGCTGTTTATCGACAGCAACGTCAGGATATGATGCACATCATTATATGGGTCAAATAAGAATCATTTTTTTGTTCAGAATTTAGTAACATTATCTGTTTATCATATATTAAATAACCAGAGGTTTTCTTATCAAAAGGTATTGCTGGATTATCATTTCCTATGCATTAAGTTTTAGCTACGATCCTTTAGGCATACAGCACTTGGTTACAAAACAAAACATTTTAACATAAAAAGTGCTTCAGAGTCAATACAGGTTGGGCACATCAGGAGTTCATGACAATGCATTGCCACGATATTTTGAACACAGCAGTATTTTGCTTTTGACAGATTTTACTTTTTTGATATCCTATCCACTTATTTTTTGGACCAAAAAATCTGAACATATCACTCCAATTCGCACATCTTTACACTGTCTTCCAGTTAAAACAGATTTTAAAGAACTATTACCTTGTTGCTAACTCCATCAATGGCCCGAGTCATACCAAAATACATTGCAGATATTAATTATTAAAGCTTTTAGACAACTCGGGTCATAGGTCATTTACAAAGTCCATTACACACTTCACTCAAAACAATGCAATGTCAGTGTTCATGTCACCAGCTAAAATCTTTTGAATTCCCCTTTGAGTATAAAATAAACAAACTTGCCATAACCTGTCCACAGGTTACAGTATTTGTCTGGAGTGACGCTTAAGGATGAATTTGTATTCTGTATTGAAGTTTTACATGAGGCAGTAACATATAACAAAATATAATCTTTCTTTAACTTGCTACAATGAAATATAGCTAGCTAAAGTAAAAGTAAGGCAACTGACTGACATTTGAATATTTGGGTATAGTAACAGCAATGCTTTTTAATCTGATCCTGCAGAATCCAAATTCATTGAAGTTCATTATCCTGCAGATGAAGGTTGGCAAATTTAGTCCAGATTATAATAAATAATACTGCAGATTTTAAATAGTAAGGACAAAATCTGAAGAACAAAGACCCCACCTCTGCTTCTTTTGCGAATGGGTTGTCTTGTACCTGAAGCCTGTTTAGAAACATTAATACTGTTAGTGGTAGCAGAATATTTAACATGTTACTGTATTGCATTGTAATTTGATACACTAATTGTTATTATTTATTACACGGCTCTCTGGAATGCTTGATTCTGATTGGTCAGTTGAGACACTTGCAGGTTCGTTCTTTTCAAATAATAACCGCTCCAAAATAATAACGCATAGCCGGACTACTTGCACGAGTAAAATCGCTCCGCGCCAATAAAGATCAATAAAGATTACTGTCTGTTTGGCGCCATCTTGTGACAAACACTCGACAACCACGACAAGACACAGAGAGCTTACTGAGACTGAACTTGACAAAATAGAGCATGACAGCTACGAAGCCAAGACACAAAAAAATACAGAATGGGCATTAAAACTTCTCAAAGACTGGTTAAAAGAGAAAAAATGGAGACAAGTATGAAGCAGAGGATCTTAATAAGGTATTACGATCATTTTATGCATCTGTGCAAAGTTTCGCGGAAGGATAAAAATGTTAATTTAAAACAAATATGCCAATAAAATGTTTCAAATTCATATTCATGTCCAGTTTTTTTTCTAATGTGGCAAGTAGCCGTGTAATAAGCGGGATAATGTAGAGGCAGCCGGTAGTTATTGGGAAATAAGCCCCGACAGTGTGATCAGGACCCGACGCGAAGCGGATTATCCCTTACATAAGGACAATGGCTCAGGAAACAACATACAATACATACATTGATATGTAGTGAAGCAAATGAATAACTAAAACTGTTGTGCCCTGCTCATCAATGGAAGAGACTGCAGGTGGGCTTTACTACTGACTGAAAACTCATTAAGACCATATTACAGTTCTTTCTCAATTGCTCAGACACAGTTCTGGGAACAATTCACAATTTTCTCAAATCTTCACACACAATTTTAAAATGTCACACCCAATTAAACAAACAGCTAACTTGGGGGTGATGGAATGACAACGTTATCAGTTTTTCAATCAAGAAAAACGAAATAAATGTGTGCACTTGATGAACATTGATTCACAAATCACCAATATAAACCAATCCTGATGTTGCAATGAACAAACTCACGTTTTTCAACAACATGCAACCTCCACAAATACAAAGGACAATGAAGCTGAAAGCAAAACTGTACAGACTCCAGCAAGCAAAGGTTGATTCTGGAAAACATTAATAGAGGTTAGTGAGAAAAGGAGATGTTGCAGAAAAAAACTATGTACTTTGTCTTGTTTGGCAAATATTTTTCATCATTTCGAATATTGGTGCCACAAAACTTTACATTTCTCATGCACAAGATCTTATAGATTTTCTGTATCAAGAATCTGTAGTAAAATATATATATATAAAAACATTACAACTCACCATTTTGGATATTTATATAGATAACACCTGAAGCACTTCCATACTGGTTTGATACCTTACAGATGTATACCCCATTGAAATCAGAGGATAGTTTTGGGACATAAAGTGTGTTGCCTTCAGAATAAGGAATAGATTCATTCAGTCTGTAAATAAAGAGAGATGAGCCAATCTGAGTGCTAAAAATAAGGGAAATAAAAATGTGAATATTTTAAAGCTGCAATCCATAACATTCTTCAATAAAAAAAATCATTTATGGAGTAAATACATAAAAAATAGTGTTCAAACTATGTCCATGCCTTACCCCAATTCACATCGGTATAGCCTATAATAATGATTTATAATTGGCTTGGTAGTGTCAGATTTCACTGGAAAACGTTACCTTTTTGAACTTATTGTTTGGGTGAAGGCTTTGTAGTTTGTGTAACAGTTGATTAGAATTTGAAGGTTATAAGAGACGCCCATCTTGGGAATGTCATGTAAACATGTCTATTTATTACGTCATTACATCTGAGGAATCATCGGTTATTAAAGAGCACTTACAGTATTACTGTATGTAGCTAAAACAATGTTATTTTGTGTATTTGGTATAAAAGAATGTGTTTGCAGGATTAAAACACATCATTTTCCACAATGATATTGCGCAGGGCCCGAAAATATCCCCCAGCTATTGAAAGTTAGCTGGGGACTATTTTCAGGGGCTGCGTAATATCATTGCACCTACTGCACACATGGTACAGTACAGCAGCAAAGTCCTTGATTATTATACACGAATGAGAGTATAGTTCCTAGCCATACCTGCCTAAAAAAATCACAACTTTTAGTTTTCCGTCGGTCTTGGTACACGATGTAACTATAGAAGAGTCAAGTTTAAAAAAGGAAAAATATTGAAACTCTATGGTGATTTTTGAACATGGGGCTAATTGTCTTAATCAGATTAAATGAATTTAGACATCCTCTTGATGCACGAAACCTGTATGTTTTTCTTCCATGGAACATAAAATGTTTACAAAGCATTTAGGATTTTTTTCTTAAGTGTTTTGTGGACGAAGAGCAACATATGGGCGAGTAATGGAATATCACTGAAAGGTTTAGGTAATTGCATCCTTAATGAGAGCGCTTCAATGAGCTAAAAAAAATTGTTGTTGTTGTTGCATTTATTTATCATTTCTTAAACAACTGAGCTTGACCATACAACTCTAAATTGTCTGTAATAAGTTCTGAAATAAAAAGGAAATAAATCTCATGGTTCTGTTACTTGATCCAGGTGTAATTGGTCGGTCTTGGGTTACTATCAGCTAAGCAGGAAAATGTTTCAGGCTGTTTCGGATCATCAGGAATTATCATCACCAATTCCGGAGGATCTAAGAAAATAAAAAATATAACATTGTTCAACTGCAAGTGTAATCTTTATAACATAAATCAAATGTACACAATTGTAATGTTTTTTTGTATTGCAGATAAGCAGTATCTGAATTTCTGCAAATGACACACCAATGAGAGATGATTTTAAAATATGAACACCATTACAGTTTATTAAACAGAGTCACTGACAAACTATGTTGCACTTTACTTACAATGCACATTTATTGTGTAGTCATGTTCGTGTTTCTTTGTCAGAGTGCTGTGTGTTACCACACACTGGATCCTCTCCTGGTTTAAATGTTTAAATGGTGCACCCAACAAGTGGGACACGACCGTAAAGGATCCGTCTGGGTGAACCATGTAGTCGGTTTCAGTCCTCATAGTGTCATTGTGATCTCCAAATCTCCAAATGACTTCTGCTGCAGGCCGTGCATATGAAGCAAAGCACGATGCCAAAGTAACTTCTGAGCGGTCACAAACGTGCGACTTCCCAGTCACATAAACTGACGGAGAAACTAATGTGAAATGAAATACAATAAATAAATACAAGCATAATGCCTCTGTCTTCCAAATAAGTGACCAAGTTTGCAAAAACCAGGCCAAAGAAACATAATGTTATTATGAGATCAAAGCAGTCATGGCCATAAAAATGACAAAAGATGAAATTTGTGTTTATTGCCGTAAATGCTGTAATTTAAAGGGCACCTATTATGGCCCTTTTACAAAATGCAGTGTGCCCAGAATGTGTCTGTAAAGTTTCAGCTCAAAATACCCCACAGATCATTTATTATAGAATGTCAAAAATGACCACATTTGGGTGGAAGCAAAAACTTTGTTTTATTGTTTGTACCTTTAAACCTTTAGACTACATGTCTTATCTCTAGCCAAAGCTTTACTTGAATCACCCCTTATGAAAATTAACCATGGTTTTACTAAAATAAAAACATACTGTACTAAAACCATGGTTTTACCAAAGGTAATATACACCAATGAAAACAAAACATGGTTACTACGAAAAAATCATGTTACTTATGACAGGAGCAAAACTGCCTGAACACGGTGAATACAGTGCAATGTTTCTTGAAGTGCATGTACAGATTTACCACTGTGATTTACCACTTTTTTTCAAATGACCCCTTTTGATGTCATGCACGGTCATAACCCAGGTGTAGGTCTATTATTTAAATGATTAGCAATAAATCTAAAGAAACTCCAAACGAAGCACCCCATCAGTGTAGTTAAACGTATGAGTGTAGGAATGCATGCGATGACTGTCAAATAACCACAAAGCAAACAACACAGCTGAAGTAATCTGGTCATAGTATTTAAGATGACATATCTGACTTCATTTCATAAAGTGTGCTCTTTAACACTACTTAAACAAATCGCCTATACCACAAACAATGCTTACATAATAATGCACACCGGATGTAAACAGTTTCAGTTTCCTTATGCTAAAACAATAAACTGTGCTACTATTATAATCATTATCTTACCTGCTGTCCTGTTGAGGATACAGAGAGCGGACTGTAACGTGACAAACATGTAGCAAGTAATAAGAAGCATGTTGCATATCATATTTCAAAGTGCAAATGAACGTCAAAAAAAAAGTGAGATCTGATTTCATAACCAAGTGCATGTGACAGGACAGGTCTAATGCTCAATGATTTACACTGACAGGAAGTCTGTTACTGTAAAGCAGACAGACAGACAATGTATACAAGATGAGGATACACAAAAAGCTAACATGAAGTAATGGGCGGCTGCTCTTATAAGAAGGAGCATTGGGCTTTATGCCAAAAAAATATGGGGTAAATGTCGCCCTGCTGCCTATGAAACATTGCTCTAAAAAAATGCTGGGTTATTTTTAACCCAAGGCTGAGTAAATATTGTACAGAACACATGTTGGGTTTTAAAAGTGTATTATTGTTCTTTCTGGTCAAAGAGCCTGACAGCCAGTCAGTGTACTATATTTCTTAAGCTTGATGCAATGTTACTTATATTTGCTCAGTACTGTTACAATGTGCTAGGATCTCTTCTGCACCAGAGCATAAGCACACATTTTGAATTCATGGTAGATCATTGTGTTAGCAGTGTAAACGATTGTGGTTTCTATATCCAGAGATTACACATACAATATTTACACATACTGATACAAATCTATACATTTAATTCACTGTAAATTACTTTTTCTGCCAAAGTTGTAAATATTAATGCATAAATTGAATTGCACTTAATTATTATACTAATGAGTAAGTGTTATTTTTAAATACAGTATATGCACTTTACGTTTGCATTATAGAATTGATAAAAAATATTTGCACTGGGATAAATGATTTAAAACAACCAACAAAGTCATTTTCAGCGTCACTAAGACAATTATAATAAAAATACTGCTTAACGTGACTTGACAGTAAAAAAAAAAAGTATTGTGAAAAAAATCACAAATCAAGCTGGACAAAACTACTGTATTTTCATTTTATAATGTGTTCAGCCTTGAGAGTTATACAACCCCAAATCAGAAAAAGTTGGGACACTGTAGAAATTGTGAGTAAAAAAGGAATGGAATAATTTACAAATCTCACAAACTTATATTTTATTCACAATAGAATATAAATAACATCACATACAGGAATGCTACTGTAATGGAAATCACAACATGGGCTCAGGAATACTTCCAGAAAACATTGTCTGTGAACACAATCCACCGTGCCATTCGCCGTTGCCGGCTAAAACTCTATGGGGTTGTTTCCCAGACAGGGATTAGCTTAAGCCAGGACTAGACCTGAGTTTAATTGGGAAATATAACTAGTTTTAACAAACATATCTTACTTAAAACACTACTTATGTGCATTTTGAGGCAAAACAAAGTGCAAGTTGTTTTCAGTTTGGACAGCTCTTACATTTTTCTTAGTCTAGGACTAGACTAATCCCTGTCTGGGAAACCGCCCCTATAGGTCAAACAAGAAGCCATATCTAAACATGATCCAGAAGCGCAGGCGTTTTCTCTGGGCCAAGGCTAATCTAAAATAGACTTTGGCAAAGTGGAAAACTGTTCTGTGGTCAGACGTATCAAAATTTGAAGTTCTATGTCCCAACTTTTTTTGAAATGTGTAGCTCTCATGAAATCCAAAATGAGCCAATATTTGACATTTCAAAATGTCTCACTTTCTACATTTGATACGTTATCTATATATCAGTACCTCAGTGCTAAATACAGCGACAGCAGGAGAGAGGAGAATCTGCCCACCTGCAGAGAGTTACCCACACCACCAGAACCCTCTTTCCAGTTTAACATCAAGGAGCCCACTTTGGCAGAGGTCAGGGACATCGTGCGAACTGCAAGTACCAGCGCAGCTCCGGGACCAAGTGGAGTGCCATATAAAGTCTATAAGTATTGCCCGAGACTCTTGGAGAGGCTGTGGAGACTCATCAGGGTAGTATGGCGGAGGGGGAAGGTGGCCCAGCAATGGCGTCATGAAGAGGGTATTTGGATTCCAAAGGAGGAGAATGCAAATGACATCACGCAGTTCCGCACCATCTCTCTACTCAGTGTGGAAGGCAAAATCTTTTTCAAGATTCTTGCCAACAGGTTATCTGAGTATCTCATGAGGAATTCCTACATCGACACCTCAGTGCAGAAGGGCGGAGTCCCAGGTATGCCGGGCTGTTTGGAACATACAGGAGTGATCACCCAGTTGATCCGGGAGGCGAGGGAAAATCGAGGAGACCTAGCAGTCCTCTGGCTTGACTTGGCCGACGCCTATGGATCAATTCCACACAAGCTGGTGACAACAGCTCTGTCAATACACCATATTCCTGAGAAGATTACAGAACTCATAAGGGACTACTACAGTAGTTTCAGCCTGAGATTCACCTCTGGAACAGTAACATCTGCGGGGCACCGCTTAGAGAAGGGCATTATCACCGGCTGCACCATATCAGTGGTATTGTTTGCCCTAGCGATGAGCATGTTGGTCAAGGGCCCCCCTGTCCAGATCCGGCATTCGCCAACCACCAATCCGAGCCTACATGGATGATCTGACGGTCACATCAACATCAGTGACAGGGTGCAGGTGGCTCCTCCGCGGTCTGGAAAGGATTACGGCATGGGCAAGAATGATGTTCAAGCCAGCCAAGTCCAGATCCTTGGTCCTGAGGAAGGGGAGAGTGGAGGACAAACACCGCTTTTACGTGGATGGAGTCATTATTCCAACAGTGTCGGAGAAGCCCGTGAAGAGCTTAGGGAAGATCTTCGACAGCACCCTGAAGGACAAGGTAGCGGTAGAGGCAGCCCACAGGGAGCTGAAGTCTTGGCTTTCAGCGGTGGACAAGTCCGGCCTTCCAGGGAAGTTCAAGGCATGGATATACCAGCATGGTATCCTGCCACGTCTCCTGTGGCCACTACTGATTTATGAAGTCCCAGTATCACTTGTGGAGGGCTTTGAACGTAACATCAGCCAATACCTGCGTAGATGGCTGGGTCTGCCGAAGAGCCTGAGCAGCATTGCTCTGTATGGGCACAACAACAGGTTGCAGCTGCCTTTCACTGGCCTGACCGAGGAGTTTAAAGTCACAAGAGCCAGGGAGGTGTTGCTGTACAGAGACTCTGCTGACAACAGAGTCGCTTCCGCTGGCATCACGGTCAGAACTGGGAGGAAATGGCGAGCGCAAGAAGCAGTCGACCAGGCAGAGGCGAGACTGAGACATAGCGTCTTAGTTGGCTCTGTGGCAGTGGGAAGAGCTGGTCTAGGTGGTCACACAAGACCACGGTACGACAAAGCCCAAGGACGAGAGAGACGCCAGATGGTGCAGAGAGAGATTCGTGCTGAGGTGGAGGAGGAGCGCCTAAGTAAGACTGTGGCAATGCGCCAACAAGGGGCCTGGGTCAATTGGGATCATGCGGCTGCCAGGAGGATCACCTGGACAGAACTATGGAAGTCTGAACCCGCAAGACTTAAGTTCCTGATTCAGTCGGTGTATGATGTCCTCCCAAGTCCATCTAACCTACATACCTGGGGCCTAGCAGAAACACCAGCATGCCCTCTGTGCCCGGCTCATGGTTCCTTGGAGCACATCCTGAGTTGCTGCCCTAAAGCACTAGGAGAGGGGAGGTACACGTGGCGCCATAACCAGGTGCTGAAGGTAGTAGCGGACACCATTTGCACCGCAATCCAGGAGTCTAAACACCTAGTCCCAGCGAAGCACAACATCTCCTTTGTTAGGTCAGGGGAGAAACCTCAGGGAGTACGTAAGGCCTCAACCGGACTGCTAGCCACGGCCCGAGATTGGAAGCTGCATGCTGACCTTGGGAGGCAGTTAAAGTTTCCAGAGCACATAGCAAGGACGTCACTGAGGCCAGACCTGGTCTTAACATCTGACTCAACAAAGCAAGTTGTGCTAATGGAGCTTACTGTCCCCTGGGAGGATAGGATGGAGGAGGCTTTCGAAAGGAAGAAGGCCAAATATCTGGAGTTGGTTCAAGCATGCAGAGAGAGTGGATGGAGGGCCCGCTGTGAGCCAATAGAAGTGGGCTGCAGGGGCTTTCTAAGTCAATTTGTGCATCGGGCATTCAGGCTCCTTGGCATTAGAGGGTTGTGTGAAAGAAGAGCCACCAAAAACATCAGTGAGGCTGCCGAAAAAGCCTCAAGGTGGTTGTGGATCAAAAGGGGAGAAGTATGGAGTAGCACGCTGTTTGGACACAAACCGGGGCCTGATCAACCCTGGTTGGGTCGCCCAGGTGAGGGTGTATGAAGATCAAAGACCCGAAACACCCTATGACCCTGGGCCCTTCACTGAAGATGTGTCCAAGCTGCACCTTTAAGGTGTTTTCAAATCTATATTCTATTGAGAATAAAATATACGTTTATGAGATTTGTAAATCATTCCATTCCTTTTTTACTCTTTACAATTTCTACAGTGTCCCAACTTTTTCTGATTTGGGGTTGTACACGGTTTACCAAATACGGATATACATTTGAATAAAACGTGATGACAAATAGTAGATCTTTCATACTGTCTTACATCTGTTGGAGGGAGTGTATCTTAAAACTGACTTGAAATTTGATCGGTTGCTCCCACGTGTGTACTGTCTAATGGCATTTTCTAACCCGACTGACAATTGAATAGAGAAAAGCATTTGGCAAAACGAAAATGAAAAGCAATTGGCAAACAGAGAGAAAAGCAATTGACAAATGGGTGATTTTCACAAAATCCAGACTTAGAAGGTGTCCAGCATCAGATTTTTTAAAAAGCCCTTGAAGACAATTTTTTGCACATATAAGGTCTGAACTTACTATAACCATTATTTTTAGAGGATTTAAAACATAAAACTTTTCAACTTTTAACTGGATAGAAAAAATAAGAACTGCTTAGGTAGCCATCTTGAGTGTCACAGTCAATTATGTCCCTTACAACATTTTTTTTTAATGTTAGTTCCTTGAGGGCTTAAACACTGATTGAAAATTATTGCAGAGGATGAGAAAATTTGTCTTAGACACATTTATATTCCTTATTATTGTCAATACATTTACCAATGATCACCAAATACCACATGTTTCTTTACTGTAAATGTTTATAGTATAACATGCACTGAAGCTTTTAATTTATTAAATTTTTTAATTATAAATATTTCCATGTCAAAGAACCCAAATCCAGTCATGGACACGTTGCGGTAATGAAAAATTTCCCCTTAAATGTGGAAAAACAACAAAATTGGTATGATAATTTTGTATGATGTCATTCATTTCAAATCATGTGTAAAATAGTACACGAAGAGATGTTTGTAACTGTATGCCTCTTATTTTGATACTCTTACTTTGCATTTACTTTTTTTTATCAAAATGTTTTAAAAGTCCTCATAAGTCTAATGCTTAAAAAAAAACGCTATTTAAAATTGCCATTTAAATTATTTATAAATGTAATATTTTATTGTTTTATTTATCTGTGTTTTCAATCATGTGTTAAATAAAGCGCTTTAATTGGTTTATTTATTTTTCAATTTAAAAATGCACAATTCATAGATCACATTGATCTATTTAACTAAGCCTACATTTTAAAGCATGAATTTAAAAAAAAACAGTTTTAAATATGTTCATTCATTTGTCAATTTAAATGTGTTTGATTTATTTAAATTTTTAAAACGTGCACAAAAAAGTCCTCCATGTAATAGGACTAAGTGTTTGTAAAACTAGTGTCGTCCACTAGAGTGCGGTAACAGCACCGTCAATTCCTTATGCATTCCCTTACATTCACACGATATAACGCTTTATACTGTAGATACATGAACGATTTAAAAGAAGTAGACCATAAAAGAGACACACAATGTTTCGATACGCGAAGGTTAATCATCACAGAAATATTTAGGACTTCATTTCCCAGCATCACCGGGAATCACCCTTGTGATAACACGCTGCAGTGATGAGAGAGGAATGCGTGCCCGTGACGTCAGTGAGGCACCTCTGTCGCATCATCTCACTGGCGCTGCTTTAGAATGAACGGAGAGGAGAGCGACATCAATCCGGTGTTAATGTGCACGGAACCGCCGGATCATCGAGCTGGACCGCGCACAACTGAAAACGAATGATTCTCGGAGAAGCCGTTATCTGAAGTTTGAGCTCTGCGCTCCTGCCATCACATAAATGACCGTACACAATAAGACTTTATTTCGTTTCATTTACAGATAGCAGCAACGATGGCGGGGACGAGCGTGGGATTCTCCGACGTAGAAAGTTTCCTAGACCAACACCCCGAATTACTGGAGGATTATTTGAACAGAAAGAGGAAGCACGGGTTGGTAGAAAAGTGGCTGAAGAACCATCAAGAGACCAAAACTCCGGCGAACTCCAGCGCGGAACCGGAGAAAAGCACAAACGCCGCTGCCGCCGCCGGTAAGGACAGCTGGGCGAGCAGGAGCGACGGTCTGCAGAGACGAGCGTCCCAGAAAGAGCTACGGAAAACCTTCGCCAGGTCCAAAGCCATCAATGCCAACCGGACCTACGACGAACACGTGAACTCCCGAGCCCAGGAGCCGCTGACCAGCATGCGGAGACGCGCGCTGTTGCGCAAAGCCAGCTCTTTACCGCCGACCACCGCGCACATCCTCTCCGCTCTGCTCGAGTCCCGGGTCAACATCCCACAGTACCCGTCCACCGCCGTGGACTACAAGTATTACCTGAAGGAGCACAACGAGAGGGAGTTCTTCCTGGAGCTCGTCAAAGACATCTCCAACGACCTGGACCTGACCAGTCTCAGCTACAAGGTCCTGGTGTTCGTGTGCATCATGGTGGACGCAGACCGCTGCTCGCTGTTTTTGGTGGAGGGTCCGGCCAACAAGAAGACTCTGGTGTCCAAGTTCTTTGATGTTCACGCAGGAACCGCAGTGTTGCCCTCGTTGAGGAACTCGGATGAGGTGCAGGTTCCCTGGGGAAAGGGAATCATCGGATACGTGGCTGAACATGGAGAAACTGTCAACATTCCCGACGCCTATCAGGTGATGCTGGAATTCAGTGTTATTTAAAGACCCAACATCCTAAACGAGAATCACGTGAGATGCAATTTTTTTTCAAAAGTCCTGCTTCTTTAAAGAGTTTTTTTTACCTGACCTGACCACTTCAAATGACTTGGATTATAGTTTGGATTGATTCAGTCATGCTTTTGGTTTGACCAGTTCACTCACATTAATCAAATTTTAAGTCATTTTTTGGTTTTATTATTATGTTTTTCATATTAGGGTTGGCTGCAGCTTTTCCTTTGAACTTTAGTGGTGGGGTCAAAGTTTTCCCATAGGCTACACAGATCATTACTGTCAGGCAGTATTTTATTGTGATGATCACTAAATGATGATTTGGTTTGACTTTTACCTGAAATCCATCAAGGTCTTAGTGAATAATGAGTTATTTGAGTGCATGTAAGTATTGATCACTTCATCGATCAGCTCATTCCCTTTAGTCTACTGTAGTTATACTCCTGATAATAATGATGATGCCAGTTCTCACTTCTCTAATGAGTCTGTCAATCTAGTTTTCATTTAGCAAGCAGGGCAGATCATTAAATCTGCATTTTTAATATGAGCGAGGTCAGCATTTCTCTGATTATCTCGTCAATGTAAATCAACAATACCATAGCACATCAGCAAGCTACTATTATTTAAAATAATAATAATAACTTTATTATGTTGACAAGTCAATTATTTATAACAGATTTAGTTTGCACTACTGTTTCTGTTTAAACGTCACTTATTCATTCTTTTTTTTTTCAACACATGGAATAATCGTAAGCTGATCAAAACACTCTAAAAAATGCTGGGTTGTTTTTAACCCAGGGCTGGGTCACTATTGGACAGAACACACTGCCGGGTTAAAATCACCCAACTGCTGGGTTATTTTAACCCAACTGCTGGGTTGTTTCAACATGGATGATTGACAATAACCCAGCAATTGGGTTAAAACAACCCAGCAGTTGGGTCATTTTAACCCGGCAGTGTGTTCTGTCCAATAGTGACCCAGCCCTGGGTTAAAAACAACCCAGCATTTTTAAGAGTGTATGGTATAACATAATGGGAATTACTAGTAACTGAAACCATCCCAAATGAACCCACACTGTTATATTTTAGCATTTTTATAGTAGTAATGCTTTTTTAAATGTTATTTTATAATTTTTTCAAACAACTTCTAGAGGTCTCAACACAAAATTTTTATACAAGTTTATTTTAGTTTATTCTGAGCTCTTTTTATAATTTTTTATTAGTCCAACTAGAGGTTGGTGATATACCGGTATGAAAGTGATTATCATGTTATGGATTCTACAATACCGTTAATATTGTTACATATTCATGAATTCTATTTTTGCATTTAAATTTTTTGTTCAATTTGATAATCTTTGGGTTCGTACATTTACAAACCACTGCCATCTTTTATGTCACCGTGCGGAGAGTGCACAGATTGGAGCACATCAAACAACCGATGTGTCGTGCAAATGTGAGGTAAAACCCGGTCACAGCTGTATTTCGTTTTTTTTTCGTGGGCGCCCTGTGCGGACCCCTACAAAATGACACCCTGAGCAGACCATCCACACAGTGGCACTTTTGGAGGAAACTATTCACATTTATGTCTATGACAATCCCTTACTTTTTCTAGATATATAAGGTTAAAAGTACATATTTTGCCAGTAGTTTAACTAAAGTTTACTACAATGTGATTCCAACATGTTTTTTTTCCCATATGGCAATATACTGTAATACTTATATTTTGGCTGGAGAGTGGAAAATACCTTGATATGAATTTTAGCTCATATCGCCCACCCCAAGTCCAAGTCTTTCATTCCAAAAATATCATTTACAATTTTTGTTTCATATATTCACATTTTTTATGTTTCATGATATTTGAATATAAATCAACAGACTTGTTAATTTGTTGTGTAATATTTGTTAGTAGGGCTGGAAGATACATCAAAATAACCAAAACATAGCAAAAGTTTATATCGCAAATTGCAATAGTATTCAATAAATTATTTACATTTATATCTCAAAAAGTTATGCATAGTTGAAGTTAGGTCGACACAGAGAGCAAAGAGATTGGTGAGACAGAGAAAGAGTGATGATTTATTTTCCAAAAAGAACATGAATCGTGTATGTTGGTTATTTAATTTTCAGTTTTAAATGTAAGTTCATATGATTTGATATTGAGCATTATTTAGCAAGTTATCGTACATTGCATTTTTCTTCAGAAAGAAGAGTGTAGCACCAGTGCTCTGAATAAATATAATTTTATCTAGATGCAGGGGAGGCTGGAGTGAATCGTCCCACATTTAACTTCATTCAATTTCCATCAGATCTTGTGACGACATGCCCCACTATAAGTGTCACAATGGGAACTTGATAGTTTCATTGATTATACTATTATGAGCAATTTAATAGATTTAAACAGTAAAGCATATCCATTTATTGTTTTGATATTATTATATTTTTAATTTGTATTCATTTGTCCGCAGTCAGGACAGGTTTGAAAATTCTTGTGAAGTGGACCTGTGACTGAATGAGTGCCAGTGTAGTTTTATTGTATATAAATGTTTATCCAGGAACAACATGAACATCTGCTGCTAGAAAAGAAATAAACATTTGTGTAATTTAAATCGTTACTGAGATCTACAGTAGCCTCACTTACCAGTATATCTCAATAATTTCATCCTTATGTAATGCTGAAATAAGCTTATGTGACAGGCACATAAAAAGTATGTTTGCTGGTGAGGCCAAATTCATCTGGTTAGTGTATTATTATTATATTTTCGTCTTAGCTAAACATAATAACTATGCTGTAGGAATGATTCAAGACATTGGGGTCTCATGATGCCCCTGCATACTAATAATTGTGACCGATATAATTAAAGAATGATTTTCTTGCTGTGCTATGTACTGTGGAGAGAAAATGAATTAGATCATTTGTAGGCTGATTTTATAGAAAAAGTGTAAACATCATGATGAAACATTGCTGTACCAATGGCAAACAGGATGAATCTTTACGAAACCCTCAAAACTGCTGAAATTACACAGACAAGGCACAAAATTTACACAGTTTATCTTGAATGATTCTTTTGTCAATGTTTAAACAATAGTCTTTGTTATACTGATTATGCTTTATTAATATAGCCTTGCTAACATTTACTATGTTCTCTGTTCAGGATCATCGTTTCAGTGATGAGATCGATAAACTCACAGGATATAAGACCAAGTCTTTGCTGTGTATGCCGATCAGAAACAGTGATGGAGAGGTCATCGGGGTCGCCCAGGCCATCAATAAGAGTCCTCATGGAGCGCTCTTTACAGAAGACGACGAGAAGGTACTGACCTGCACACATGCACATCATTACTCCAGTCGGTAATCTCTCATTTATTTAGATTTGGTGTGAAATGGATCTCTGAGTGTGAGGGTGAAGGAGAGCCTCTGTTAACATTCACAAAAATGGTTGTGTAGTATGTAGGTTGTTGATGTGTATGGGTGAAATGAAGTTTCTGTGCATTCGACTGTGTGCACCACACATTCAGCTCTTGTGCATTGGGTTAAAACAAATGTTTTGTTGTGATTTACTGTGTTTGTAACAGCTTTTATGTCGGTCTTCCTGGATTTCAAAATAAACATTAAACAGCCAGTCAAAACGGCACACTTGTGTCATTCGCAATAGACTACCATTAGCTTTAGTGGCTTACCGGAAGTCTTAAACATGAAAGTTCAAAGATGGCGGCACCCGCATTTACATCAAGAAAGAAACAGGTGGATACTTGGGAGCAGACACGTATTGAGGTGTTCTTTAGTTCCGCATCATCTTCAAATGATTATGTGACTTACAACAACGTTTAACGAAAATACACCTTTTCCGAATTGCCTGACAACCACCTCATGGTAGCGTAGAAACTTTTTTACAATATATGAGAGTTTTTGCGAAATTGACGTCTTTTCATTGGCCGTATTTTCAATTCGCAATGTCAATTTGCGCAATTTAAGGGGTAATCAAAAAATGCAGCTAGTAAATCTGAAATTTCAAAAGATTTTAAAGAAAATTTTGATTTCCCTTTATTGTAGTGCAAGAATTGAGGAGTCTGCAGTGATGTGGTAATTGCTGTTAATGTTTTGTGTGCTTGTGTAATGGCCCTGTCACTGGATAACCAGGAGCACGGCGTTCACGTCTGTCTGCGTATAACTGAGTTACTGCAGTGTCAGTTGCCTTTGTCATTATTTGTTCTGGGTTAAGGAAGAAGTCAACCCGGCACGCTTTCATGGAAAAGAAATAAACGGCTGGTTAATGTTGACCTTCAGTAACAATGAAGTCTTTACAAACACAGAAGCAGTTGTCATATGGCCGAGTCATTCATCAGTAGAGCGCTGAAAGAAAGAGCTCATGTGACGCAGGTAACACACAGCAAGCAGTTTTCGTTTAAAATGCGTCTATTAGCCGTCCAAACACAGCCCAGACAACTAGGCTAAAACAAGGCAAAATGTGGGCTGTCAGTGGAAATTTAACACAAGTCTAACCATAGCCCTAAAATAAATAAATAAACAAATGCAAACAGCTTTGCTTAAATGATGGAATAATAGACATCTCACAGGATATTTTGGCAAAAATGACATATAATTATTTCAAGTTTATTTTGGCTGGGTGGGTTACTCATAGCCAGACTATATTACATCTGTAGTTAACCTAGACAGTGAAATGACAGCTATCGCTTGCTGGGATGATTTATGATGTTGAAAGTTAAAGTTACAAGTTACTAATTTTTAATAGCAGAAGATTGATATAGCCTTACACTGATGTATATCTCCTAAAAACCTTCTTAAAGATCTAAAAACATATTTGACATAAAACTGTGCCAACGTATTATTTTTCCTTATTATTAAATGTTTTTTAAATGGATTACTGTCGCTTTTGCAACAGAATTTTTTTACAGGATCTATCCCAGTAAGAAAAGATCCAAATATGACTATGCCAAAAATTTTACACCTTACAAATGAGCAATTATGGATGTGAAATTATGGATGCGACATTATGGGTGTGACATTTGCAGTCAAAACTTGAAATATAATGTACAGACAGTGCATTTATTACTAATATATTGATCCATCTGTTTATATTTTCAAAAACCCCTGATGATAAATTCCAGAAATTAGAAAAACATCAGTCTATTATTTTATAAAAAAAAAGATATGTATTTATAAGGAAGAAGCAACATTATGGATGTTACAATTCTGAAATTTACACCTACTAAACTATGGGAAATATGGAAAAAATGCTTTAAAAACTAACAAAATCGCTCTTGTAGTCATGTATTATGGCTCTATATCATCACCGCTGTGATTTATCCAGAGCAGAGCTGGCCTGTGGCATAGGTGAGATTGCCTAGGGCACAAAATGACTGAAGTGCCCCTCATGAAAGGGTTTTTTTTTTTGTCGGAAGTGAAACCTCACATGAACAGTATATATTGCAAATCATTGGTGCCAATCTCTGATTTGATGCTTTTACTTGTGCAGTGTTGCGCAAAATTATTGGCTTATGACATTTCCAAAGCAGTCAAATCTTGAATCGCTCTCTTAAATAGATTGCAATATATGGTTACAACAAATGTGACATCACCCAGATAAACCTAAGAGTTGACAACATGCCATTGTGGAGTAATATAAACACTGTTTGCATCCTGACGTGATTATAATACATCACCTTAATTATGCATCAGTGATTTTCACCACTAGCATTTGCCACTAACACTTACCATAATAGGATCTATTTAATATAAAAAAAAATGAATGAAAGAGAAAATGTGTAAAGAGAAAAGAGGTTGCATCAAACAGAAGAAATATACGGGAAAGAATAACAAGTTATAGACTGTTTATGTCAGTAATTGAGGTTTACAGTGTTTACAGGCGCTAATTCAAAATATGTGTTCGGAGTGTCATTTGTGTTGCTTGCGTTTTCACAATATGTGTTTGTTGCATCATGTAAACCATGTGCATCACATGTTTTGTTAATATAAGTGCCTGCTGCACACGCGTCAAAACAGTTTATGATAAAAGAGACGCTCACATTCACAAAATACACGCAAGACACTTCCTTAACAGTAAACTCTGATTACGCATGAGATTATGCAGAGTATCTGGCAAATGCGAGCGTCTCTTTCATCATAAAACCTTTAGACGCGTCTGCAGCAGGCACTTATTTTGACAAAAATAATATTTGTGACACGTGATTCACACAGGATCTCTCAATGCGCAGAACACATATTTTGAAATTACATACATGTTGTGACGAACTTCACATCGAGCGCCCTCGAAAAAAGAAATCACCGGCCGCCACTGGAGGTTTATATATTATTTTAAAATAGAATTTGAAGAATTTACAGTTTTATATTCATATACAGTTATATAATTGTATTGAAAAAAGTCAGTTTTCAATTGTTTTTAACAATCAGAAGGTAAGCAGAAACATGTTTGTCTTAGTTGCAATTTTAACTTAGTTTACTACACATTTTTTTTTTTTTGCTTATTTATGTCATAGTAAACTAAAATTAAAAAGTTTTGCTCTTAAAATGAGCATTTTCAGAATAACTTTTTAATTATTACATTTCTAAATATTAATATATTTATTATTTATAATTTATTTTTGTGCTGGGGCAGAGGTAGGGTCTTGATCCCGATTATTTTGATAAAAATCTAAATCACGATTATTTAACACGATTACTCAAAGACTTTATAAACATGCACACGCGCACACATGCTAAACAGTGCATTTGTTTAGTGTTGTTGTGCAGAAGGCAACGTGTCAAGCAGTGGCACCTTCAGAAGATAGGGATAGTTCGGCCAAAAACGATATTAAACCCATGATTTACTCATCCCCAAGCTGTCCGAGTTGCATATGTCCATCGTTTTTCAGACAAACACATTTTCGGATATTTTAGAAAATGTTTTAGATCTTTCAGTTGATTAAATGTAATGTTACGGGGTCCACCCATAGTCCACGACCTTCAAGTCCAAAAAAAGTGCGTCCGTCCTTCACAAATTAAATCCAAACGGCTCCAGGATGATAAACAAAGGTCTTCTGAGGGTAATCCGTGCGGTGTTGTTGTAGAAATATCCATATTTAAAACTTTATTAACGTAAATAACTACCTTCCGGTAGCGCCGCCATCTTAGTCGCGTCCGCATTCAGGATGAGAGCTTACGCAGCCTAAGGAGGCTACTCTGCTGCTGCTCTGTGCCCCCGCCCTCCGAATTTGTCTTACGTCACTAAGAAAAGTGCGTACACTACGCTAATACTCTCTCCTGAGTCTAAGATGGCGGTGCTACCGGAAGGTATTTATTTACGTTAATAAAGTTTTAAATATGGATATTTCTACAACAACACCGCACGGATTACCCTCAGAAGACCTTTGTTTATCATCCTGGAGCCGTTTGGATTAAATTTGTGAAGGATGGACGCACTTTTTTTGGACTTGAAGGTCGTGGACTATGGGTGGATCCCGTAACATTACATTTAATCAACTGAAAGATCTAAAACATTTTATAGAATATCCGAAAATGTGTTTGCCTGAAAAACGATGGACATATGGAACTCGGACAGCTTGGGGGTGAGTAAATCATGGGTTTAATATCATTTTTGGCCGAACTATCCCTTTAAACAAATCGGTCCATCGGAACATGATTCATATTTTAAACATGATGTATAGTAGTTTACATATAACTTTACAAACATAAACAGGATTACTATCTTGTGATCTGACTTGCTCTCTGCACGTGCGCAAGAGTGGGAGAGGCGGCAAGATGCAGCTGAAAATATTTTAAACAAGATGGATAGTTTTCTGCAGCTCGCTTGAAACTGAAAGATTACTACTTTGTGTTTGGACTTCAAACTGATTCGAGAACGCGTGCACATGCGAAAAAGAGAGAGGCGCAGCTGCTTATAATGCGCAGGATTTATAACACAAAACCAAATGACAGAAACTGAATGTGGCAAATTAATCAAATTACTTTGATTATCTTGTTTTTGTAATCGAAATGTGCAAAATTTATTGATTTATTGAAAAACAATTAATTGCACAGCCCTTGCCAGAGGCACGGAGGCCTCACACGACTGTGGATTCACACCAGCCGCGGAAGAGGCGGCAAGCGTGGATGATTTACATGTTAAGTCAATGCAAACACGCGATTAGGCATCCTGCGGCGCGGTACACGCGGTAGCCGCGGCGCGGATGGCGCGGAACGCGCGGAAGGCGCGGGGCGTTCCTCGCGAATTGAGCGTTGCCACGGGAAACGCGCAAGTTCAAAAATCTGAACTTTGGCGGAATTCCGCGCCGCGTTAACCAATCAGGAGCTTGCTGTAGTAGTGACGTGATTACAGCAAGCGAGCGGAGTGGTGTAGTCTCCGCGGAGTCGCAGAAGCCCCTCCCATTTCCGCGTGAATTTCTCGAATGACTAGAATTTCACCCGCGGCTTTCACGCGAGAATGAAGCGAGTGAACTCAAATGTTCAAGCGTCCAACTACGCGCGAATAGCGCGTTTTTGCCGCCTCTTCCGCGGCTGGTGTGAACCCACAGTAAGAGTGATATTGCGTCTATACAACCGTTTGACGGCACAAGTGTGTAAAAACTGAAAAAAACAACAACAGTTTTTCTTTAAAAGTCTTGTTTGTGAGGAACTACTTACTTCTGCCTCGGATTTAAAGGCCTGAATGTCAGGCAACTCTTTCAGTCATTTATTTTAAATGTTATATCAAAGCTCAATCCGCTTGTTAAGTTAATGACCAGTGTTTGGCAGTAACTAATTACTAGTAATAATATTACTTTACCTGGAAACTAGTTGCTAAAAAAATTTTGTATTAATATTACAGGTACCATCCCCACAGATAAAGAGAAATTTATTTTTTCCATTGCTCTATTCGCCAAGTGTATTTTAATCAGCCACTTTATAAGACACAATTTCCAAGTTGACACATCAAGTGCTTTTTTCATGGGAATAGGGCATAGGGACGATCACTTCACCCACTGATTCAGTGCACTTGAATGTTACTAGTCACATACTAGAAGCCTGTAAAATGACCCGTGGTGGAATGATATGATACAAATGGTGACAAATGATGATGATACTGGTGGAATATCACACAGCTTTCAGCCAATCAGATTTGAGAACCAAAAATAATTATTGTATGAAATATTTCTGTATTTAAATGATGTACTATGTTGTACTGATTCAGCTGGTCGTGTAATAAGGGCTCCACACTTCATCATTGTGAATTAAATACACAAATCTTTCATGAGTGTGAAAACAGATGCTGTGGGTTTTAAGCTGAACAGGGTGTCTCATATTTCTCAGCGTAAGCAGTGAGCGGAGCGCTGACACTGGTTATAATGGATGTGTCCAGAGGCGTCAGGGATGCTGAGAGAAGATGCTGCAAAAAGTGTGTGTGTGTGTGTGTGTGTGTGTGTGTGTGTGTGTGTGTGGTGTTTGTGGTTTTGCTGACTTCTAAATGAGGTATTGTTTTATTTTGCAGAGAACATTGTTTAACCTGAATCTCACAGTCACCATCCATGACCATTTAAAGGCTGAGACATTTGGTATCTTTGTTTAGTATTAGTACGCTTCTGCTATTTATCTCATTACCCGTCAGCCTTTTTAAAAAAGTTGCCTGCCAGTATTTTTTTGTGATTTTCACAAAAGTTTCACAAAATGCCTTCCAGGAAAATGTTCTTCTATAAAGATATAAACATATAAATATATCAACAGACCCTCTGCTTTCAAACAAACAAACAAAACAGGAAAAAAACATGTGATCTTATCTTTATTTGTTCTCTTTTTATCACCTCTTTAATATGGGTAGGTTTTTCAAAAATACAAAATTTTGAGGAAAAAGCTGAAAATTTTTGATTTTGTAACGGAATTTTGTTAGAGATCAGATTCACAATGATTATGAAGACATACACAGAGTTTAAAATGTATAAAATAATTTTTTGCTTCAGTTTTTTATGAATTGTGTAATGCCATCTAGTGGATAATAGCGGAATTACAGATTACCGTAAAAACTCATCAGGAAAGCGTCATTGGCAAGAAAATGTTTTCTCTTAATTGACGAGATAACTCCTAAATGGTGGGGGAAAGAGTTAAAATTGCTCTTATATAGTTTAACACCGGCAAAGGCATCCGAAATAGTTTTCCTTTGCAATAGAAATGCTCTGCGTGTTCTGCGATGTAACTATTGCAGATGTGCACATTTATTGCAATGTCGGTGCTGGAAAAATATATTGGGCAGCCCTAATTCCAAACCTATTTCTTTGTTTTGTGTAACACAAAAGGAGTTATCAAACAGAATGTTCAAACTGCTTTTCTCTTGTCAATATAATGAGAGTGAATGGTGACCAGAGCTGTACCTGGGCACCATTCACTCTTAAAAGGCACATATGATGCCCATTTTAACAAGATTTAGTACAAGTCAGGTGTGTCGAATGTGTCTGTGGCATTTCAGCTCATAATAACCCATAGATCATTTATTATATCATGTCCAAAATGACCCTATTTGGGAAGGAACAAAAAAGTGCTGTTTTTGTGTCTGTACCTTTAAATGCAAATGAGCTACAGCTCCAACAGACAGTGTGCGCTTTCAGTTAAAATAGATCTGATTCCTGTGAATCACAGTCTGAGACAATAGTATCTTTAGCTGCATTAGATGTGCTAACAAACACATTAAACTTTTGGGTCAAATTAACCAGCAGTCAGTGGGTGTGGGCGGGGCTTCATCAGTGTGACATCACAATAACAAGAGAATAAAAACAGCATGTCTAATGAGACTGCTTTTGTTTAAAGGGGATTAAAAAAGTGGATTTTGCATATAGGTGCCCTTTAAAAATAAAGTTTCTGAAATGTCTATTCTCAAGCTTCAAAAAGAATCTTTAACATCCTCAGGTCAGTCATATAGTACAGAGTACAGACTATGAAAAATAAATTAAACTATCAGTTTAATATAATTGACTGTACTGTTGGCTGAACCACAGATGGAGTTCAGCAGTGCCATTGCAATGAGATTTCACATGGCTTTCAGTCTACATTAACATTATATCACACATGTCTTACTGACGGATGAATTAATGATGAAACTCTTCCTGGTGTGTGCAAGAACAGAGAAAAGCTCAGCCATTGTTTCCAGCCCACAGAGACCAAAGTAACACTTTTAGATTCTGTATTGGCAGGAAAATGTTAGCCACACCATGCCAAACATTTGTGTTATCCAAGCAGAAATTGGTAAACAGGAAATATGGTAGACGTATCGTTTATGCTGTAAAAAGGTTTTGTTCATTTTGTTTGTGGAGAAACAATTATGGATGCTTTGAATGATGCACGAGTACAACGCTTACCGCAAGAGGACTCTATAATTCATGACGCCACCATAGAAATTTGTGGATTTATATTAATGTTTCTCTGCCTGCTGTGTAACTTTGTGCTGTATTTTTGCCATCTTTATTGCTGTTTTTCATATTTAAGATAAGGGATTTGAACAGCCCCAAGTATAAAACTTGGTATATTAAACCATTAAACAAGGTGTGCTGTTAGTGATGTGACTGAAGTTGTGATTTTTGCTTGGTGGATGATTAAATGTGTAAATAAAGAATCCCATTACACTTTTATTGAATGATGGTCCATTTCCAAAGAGCAGAATATCACAGATAGTAAATCTGTTAGGCTAGCAACCAATGCACAGATGCCTCGAGGAACCTAATCACATCAACGCCCGCTCAGCATTAACCTTAACAACCACATAAGAAATCATGGTGGCGAGTTGTGCATCACTTTATATGTACAGTACATGGCGAGCGGAGATCAAATGTCAGAGTCAAACCTGCATTGGTGACCTGCATTCATTTGTATCTGATGTCTGAAGTGTCCGGATGTCCCGATGGACCGCAGAAGGGCTTTGCTGTGAAACTCCACAGTACTGTGAATATATTGTGATGAATTCTCGGTGGGATTTACAGAAGGCGGTGCTGTGGAACGACACAATATGATTTTCTCTCAGACAGTGACGCAGTTATCTGTCTTTCTCTTCTTCTGTCCCCGCTCTAAAAAACATTATAACACCGTAAAGAATACCGAGATATTACTATGGTACTGTACATATATCCAGTACACTTATACCAAGAATACTGTTTTTGCTTACCATAGTATTTAGGTCATAATCCATGGTATTAAAACGTTACACTGTTTACCTAAAAATTAGATATTTGCATGATGTGTTTAAAAACTCCAGTGTCATTTCTTAATTCGTATCCTACATATTATACTTACGGGTAATTACTAAAATAATACCAAGGCATTATTAGGCAAATACCTTTTTTAGAGAATTCCATGGTATTGCCTGTTGTAAGCCTAAAAATCATGGTATTCATATAATAACATAGTATTCACAGTCAGCTTTATATCATTATTAGCACATTATGTGACAATGGTTAAAAACAAAGCACAACGGTGGCATTAGGGGTGTGCAGAGGAGTCAGTATTTGTATCTGTATTTGTAACAATCTCAAAATTATTTGTCTCTGTATTTGGATGAAACCGGAAGTGGATGGGTCTTAAACCGGAAGTTTGTCAAATTACATGAAAATAACATTTTAAATGCATTCTTGCGTTTATTATAATTATCACCTAAATACCTAAATATCTATTAAAATGCTATTAAAAATTATACAAAATGTTAACCGAAAATAAAAAAAATTAGATTCTTGTTACAAATATGCATGGAAAACAAACTTGCACCTATGTGCCATGCATCACTGTTTTGTAGCGTTAAAATAACAAACTTGAGAGCGCGGACAATATACTGTACATCATTTTTAAGAGTTTATTGTGTAGGTCAGTACAGTTACATATGTGATCCATGCTGTTTAAATGATTGGGAGGTTTTCAGAAAAAATAAGTAGCCTACATTAATCCCTCGTCTAGTGAACTCTTATTCATCTATGCAGTTTTTCATTGCATACCCGAGTAGGATGTTTATCTATGTTTACATTAGTGCATTATTATTTTAAAACACAATACTTTTGCTACGGTTATGCCTGGCATACCCACATTGGCCTTTCGGGATCATTGCATATACTGTTCTGATTCCTCAATCCCCTGTCATATGACCACCGGTTTCACGCGTCATTCGTGAGCAGCGCGTAAGCAGCGCATGTTTTTTTCAACATGCACACCGCTCGCATCAGCAGCGTGTAGCAGAAGTGTCGGCTCTATTTTTGCAACGCTGGTCATGCTCAGCTAAAGTGACTTGCATTGTTTATGGTTTAAATGCTCGTGCATTGATGCGAAAAAGTGACATTTTGTACTGTTAGTAAGCTACACAGTATGCTATCTAAACGCAGCCGGTGTGAAAGGGCAAAGGCCACGCGTGGTAAATGCTTTCCTTAAGCGCTGCTAATGCTATGCCTATGCGCTGCTCACGCATGCAGTATGAAACCGGGATTCATTACCGAAAGATAACAATGACCAGCCACAATGGCAGGGTAAACAATACACACTAAAATGGACCAGTATGATAAGGCTTTGTCAGTGTGTGTGTGTGTGTGTGTGTGTGTGTGTGTGGTTGTGTGTTGAAGATTTACTGTTCTTCTTTGTTGAAAATAGGCCACAAGAGCCCTGAGGTGATGGCTGACTGCTCAGACAGTGCTTACCTGTAATCCTGTATCTTTATTCCTCTAACACACACAGTCCCACACTTATACATATCTCGGCGTTTACACTTCATATGTGTATGGACATTTAAAGAGTTGTATCAAAAATGATTTCCTGTTTTTTTGGATGTGTGACTATATATTTGTTTGACCAATGGCAGACAGGGGGAGTGTTCCTAAAATTCTATTTTTTAAAACTAATGTTTGGTGATGTAAGCATTCCAGTAGTTACACACGTCAGTGTTCAGTTTCAAATAGGATTTTAAAGAGGACATTTCACAAGACTTTTTTAAGATGTCAAATAATATAGATAATTTAATATAGCATGTTAAAATTGACACTTTGTAGGTCTGGGTGTGTCTTTTTAAATGCAAATGAGTTGATCTCTGCACTAAATGGCAGTGCCGTGGTTGTATAGTGCAGATTAGGGGCATTATTATCCTCTTCTGACATCACAAGGGGAGCCAAATTTCAAAGAGCTATTTTTTCACATGCTTGCAGAGAATGGTTTACCAAAACTAAGTTACTGGGTTGATCTTTTTCACATTTTCTAGGTTGATAGAAGCATAATATGAAATGTTCCCTTTAATAGTATATTAAAACAATTTTGTTGCTTTTAACTGTAGTAAAACCATGGTTAATTTTCATGAAGGAACTATCACAGCATTCCAACAGATCTGCAAAAATCTCCAAGATGCCAAAACAGCTCGGAAATCCTTAAAATTATGATGTCACACTATGGGAACAACATATGACCGACAATAGTGACACTTGTTCTGCCAAGGGATCCAAGTTTTATTGACAAAACTTTTACTTTATATAATGTATAGTGGCACTTTTCTATTGCAAAGTACCCCACAGTTTGGATCGGGTCAGCTTACTTTTGGGAGCTTTTCCACTGGGTGCATTACAACTTACCCAATACTTTTTTAGTACCACCTCGGTTGGGTTCCAAGCGATCTGATACCAAATGTGATGCGAAAACACTGTAGATCACTGACTGGTCTAAGAGAATCGTCACTACCAGCGTCACCGCTATAATGTAAAAGATTAGCTTTACCTTCATGCTCGAGTTAACATGTTGTCATCTGTGCTCTGCTATAAGATCCAAACTCCCCCTTAAGCGATGAAAAACATCCACAGGTTGAGAATCAGGACCACCATAACAGTTTTTTCCAGACTTGCAGTTTGTGGCAGCACATTCGCGACGAGCACGTCAGTATTATGTATGCTTAAATGCAACTTAATTGAGGCTCAGCAGAGCACGTTGAATGTTTGTACAGAAACTGTCATGTGAAACAGAGGTAGTTATAAACGCGATGTGCAAACATCTATTTGTGGTGGTCAATTTTGATTTTGTGGTGGACTGAGAAATAAATGAATGTATAGGAATGTATAAGGACGCTCTCACTTGTATGATGTCACAGCAGTAGGCAGCGCAAATATAACGACACGCCTATAATCCCTCCCACTGCGAAGTGTACTAAACTCGATGGAAAAGCTAACCAAGCCAAAGTGAGGTGAGCTGACACGACCTAAACCGTGGGGTACAATGCAATGGACAAGCGCCATAAAACTCTCTTGTTCTAGCCTGTAATCTAAACTTGACTCTTGTCATTGTGTATTATGCTCATGACTCCCATGACAAACTTAACGCTTCTGTTAAATGTCTGGAAAAGCAGAAATGTGTATAAAGTTGGGGGTCTGTGTCTAGGAGCTCAGCTCTTTTGTGTTATGATCTTAAGAGAATAAATGAACAGAAAATGCGGACCCTGCAGTTTACCTGTGGTCTCAGATTCACACAGCCAGCTCTCTCTCTATGTTGTTGTTACATAGACACAGCCTGAGGTTTACTTTGATGTGGTTCCTGACAGAATTTTAATATAAAGATGTTTATTCTGAACTGAATGACTAGATAACGCTCGTTTTTCTTTCAGAAGGTCTCTGGCTTAGTATTGGAGACATGTGAATGTGTTTTTTTTTCTGACAGCTGTGACTGTCACTGGCATCGTGGGATTGCTGGAGGAGATCTCAGACCTTTAGAAAGCAGAAGTGTGTTATTTCTGCATCACTAGCAGCATGACCAAGCAGAATTGTAAAAATAATGATTGTTTTCATACAGGTTTCTCAGACAGTCACCATTTGCTAAAAGTTGGTCAAACTGATCCACCTCAATTCAATATTTTTGAGTCAGACTGATTCTGATATTCAAACAGAACAATAAATTGCAGTTGTTTTCCGTATCCACACTTTGGTGGCATGTCACATAGACACATGTAGCACTGTGAGCACCTCTCCAAACCCAGGGGCACGTTCAAGTTCAAAATGGTGCGCATCGTTTTGCTACGGTTTCCGGGTTGAACGACATGTTTCCTGGAAACTGCTTCTACCAATGTGTTAGAGATACGTTTTCTTTTGTTTGGTGGGTGTGTCAGAAACCACGCGGTACTAAAGAGACAGCTCATATAATGGGTTTAAGTTGGAATGTTGTCTTTCATTCAGGGGTGCGTTTCCTGAACAACGACGTAACAACATAGTTGATGATGTCACGTGGGAGGTTAAGTACTAATTAATCTGTGCAAATCGATTTAATGTCAGATTATTGCTGTAAATAACGTATATTGCATCGGAAGACTGATTTTGTTATCGTGATTTAGTTATCTGTTGTTTATTTTCAAGATATTCAATTCATGCGCAAGTTCCCTTTTATGTTAGCTTGGTCCAACCAGACTCTTGCACATTCATTTCATTTGTTGCAAAGCGTTACTTCTGTTAAGGAGGGTCCTCTGTTGAAGTTTGAAACTATTGGATCTGCGCAGAGTCACTCAGGATCTGCCATAGGCGATCACTAACGTGTGGTCGTGACGTATATCATGCACCGAAACCGTCCGGAAACAACAAGTCAGAATAATCAGACAAACAAAACTTAGCAAACCTGATTCTTGCTCCGGCTTTAACTTCTGTATATTCGGCAGTTTTGCAACAATGGACCGAATAGCTTTTCTCACGTCTTTCTCCGCTGCCATTACTGAACTACAACTCAAACTGACGCACGACCTCAACATCATTGTTCTTAGCCACCCCCATCTGTTCGCTGATTGGTCCTGCAGATTTTTGCAGGAGAAAACGAAACTCTACACAGCAGTCCCAGACGTAGTGCTGAAGCGAAATTAAAATTATGCGGAGGCAGGCTACTGTTATGTCACTCCTCACAGGGATTCCCCACGGTCTTAAAGTTCGTATGACTGTGCGCATGCGCAGTTTTCAAATGCAGCGCTTTAATTCTGTTTAGAAACTTAAAGACGTAAAATAAAAAGTGTATATATTTAGAATGATGGATATAGAATGTACTACATGTTTTTTTGCTTATTTTGTTCAAAAGCATGATCAACGTAAGTCTACATATTATAATAACAAGGAACTATGCTTCTAATGACAGGTGAAGAGCTGTCGTTCAAACCACACAAGTTTGCGATGCAGCTTCTGAATGTTCGTTTGAACTATGGTTTCGGGAAACACCAAATCGTTGAACTTTGTCAGTAACAACGAAACTTAGAACAGTAGCTTCGATAACTGCAACAAAAACAAAGTGATCAAACCTACCACCACGAAACATAACAAAGTGTTCCACCCAATATACGACAAGAAGGATTTGGGAGTAGGGGTTGGGCACGTTCATGACTCGTTCAGAAAGCACGGAAGGGAGGGGGAGGAGTTAGCTATGCTCCGTTTTTTTTGACAACACTTCGACCGTCAACAAGAAGTGACCTCACACAGTTTAATGAATGTCGTGCAACGTTTTGTTGGGGATGAACGCAGCCCAGGCAACGATGTTGGTTAGTAGACATCTGCTGATTGGCTACAAGTGTGTCTTGGTACGCGGCCTGACTCCCTTTATAAAGTGTTTTTCAAAAATTGTGCACCACACCTTTAATTATAATCATTAATAATTTTATCTTTGACCCTTTTTACAAATCTTTGTTTTATTAATGTTGACTGTTTTGTAATAATAACATGAAATATGTTGGAGTTCTGAGTTTTCCGTCAGTTTAATTCTTATTGTGAGATGTATTAAATCAACTTAATTAAAAACAAACAGCAATGCTTTCTGCAGTATGCATATGTTTATAAACTTCTTATATTAGCGCATATTACTTTCTTTATTGGAGAAACCCAAGTTTAACCTGGTAAATTTATTAATAATGCACTGATATTTAACTTAACATTCCTCCTGGAAACATTTTGAATGTAACTGGCACATAATGGGTTTTGAAAAGAAAAATATGATAGGTTATGAAAATATTTGAATTACTTAATATTTTAAAATGTGTGATTAACAAAAATGTACTACATGAGACCACCAGCATTTACTTACTCTCTCTGTCTCATGTGTGTGTGTTTAGGTGTTACAGATGTATCTGCCCTTCTGTGGTATCGCCATCTCAAATGCCCAACTGTTTGCTGCCTCGCGGAAAGAGTACGACAGAAGCAGGGTGAGAACGCAAGGGATGCAACGTTTACTTCATTAACACCCCCCCTTACACACACACACACACACACACACACACACACATTCACACTGCTGACAGGACAGAGCACTGTGTGTGTTTGTGTGTGTGTGCGTTTGCAGATGTCATGTGGGTGTTTATTACATGTGCATCTATCTATTGATCTTTTGCTTCCTACACACTATGTTCTTATACAGATCAAAAGAAGTGTGTGTGTGTGTGTGTGTGTGTGTTTGTGTGCGTGTATGTGACTGGGGAATTATAAATCCAAGCCATGGCGTCTTGACTTCATTTTACAGTGTTATCACACACATTTTACATCGATCGCTGGGGATTATAAAAGGAGAAGAAGAAAGGATTGAAAGAGAGTAAGAATGATAAAGAGACACCGTGAGATGGTTTGATGATTTTACAGTGAGACATCAGTTGTTGTATACTGTCAATGGTAAAGTGTAGTGGAGAACTGTAGTGGAGACATTCGTTTGATTCAAACAGATGATTCAAATAATGTTGGAAGAAATTGGTCCCCTAAACTTGTCCAAATGTTTCTTGCTCCTTTTTTTCCTGTAGACCTCATTTTGCCTTATTGTGTTAACTTCACTCAATGAGTAATACAGAAACGTAAAATTTAATCTCAGAATCACACAAAAAAACAACATTTGTGACCGGTGCTGGCAGATTGAGTCAGATGAGTTAATTATATTTTATATAATTTTTTTATATATATATCTCTATTAAAAAAAACTTAAAAACGATGTATGATTTGTTGCAATCTGAAAAAAAATGGCAGAGCTACACCTGTTTGAAGTTGACAGTGTCAGCAAAGTCAATTTTGAAAAATATCGAGTTAAAGATTGTTTAAGGTTCAAAAACAAAATCACCACATTTATATCTGAAAATCATTGTAAAACTAATAGATTTGGCACACACAGTCAAAAACAATACTATAGGAAAAATAAATGTTCACATTTTTTCTTTCTTTTATTGTTTGATTGACATTGAAACAGATAGAAATTATGCATTGTTTAAATGTACTACCCTTTTGTGTTGTTCATTGATGAAAACATCCACTAAATTATAAATACATAAATCTGTAAATCAACCTCATTACTAATCAAAACTACCAAAAGTTTACAAAATAATACATTTAACTGTTTAATTTCCAAGTTCATGATGTCACTGATTTGGGGAAAAACACACAAAATGACATATTTTCAATATAAAAAGTTATTGGGGACTGGAATTTTTTACCTTTTTCACAGTCTTGGGCATGTCAAAGATTAGTTAAAACATTGGCTTTGATGCATTGTTAGTTTTTGTGCGACATCAGATACATTTTTTTCTCTCTAATTTACTGTTCATGGCTGTTTTTTTAATTTTTTTATGGCAAAGCCAATCGTAAAATCATGCATTCTTGACTATTGGTGGTTTTTCCTTTTGCTAAGAGGTAAAATTTGTCAGACATTTTTACTGTTGATCACCATGTGGCACCATTAACCCTTTAGTAGGAAAGAGCTTCATTTCTGGCTTGTACATTGAGTTATATGGAGTATAACAGCATATTAGTGCACAGGCTTTGCAATCAAAAAATTTTGTTATAATGGAAGTCAATGGGGCAAAAACAGTAAATGAGGGACAAAAAAAATAAAATCTGATGCTTCAAAAAAACGAACAATGCATCAAAGCCAATGTTTTTACCAATCTTTGACATGCCCAAGACTTTGAAAAGGTAAAAAATATCTAGTCTACAGCTTCTTATATTTAAAATCATGTGTGTTTTTTTCCCAAATCAGTGACATAATTTATTGTAGTTTTGATCAGTTGATTAACAGATTAATTAACAGATAACAGATTTATGCAAAGAAATTTGAAACAAATATTCATCTGATACATTTTTACAGCCGTTTAATTTAGTGGATGTTTTTATCCATGAACCACCAGAAAAGGGTAGTAAATTTGCCCCACGATGTATTGTCAATTTGTACATTTTCTTAAAGCATTTTCCCAAAAGATGTATCATATAAAATTGTCTTCAAAAATCATTCCATTTGCTGAAACAAAGAGAAAATTAAGACATAAAAAAACCCATAGTGGATGAAAACGTCCCCAAAAACACATAAGGTTTAAGATCTACTGGAATGCAAGAATCTAATATAATCTTACACATCAGATATTTTTCCCAATAATTAACCAAACATTCACTAAGGACATAACAGATTATATTAGTGTGAATTATTGTCAAAACATATATTTTTAAAACTGTAATTCTGTGTAGATGTCTATATATCAGGTTTCACGTCCGCATGTCTGTGCGCATGCTTCGGATCTGTTAGTCAGCACGTGGAAGAGCGTTTTCGAGTGTTGTCGCTCTAATAACTCTTTTAACATCAATCAGGTCCCAAACTCCTTCATGTTTTAAAACTGAAACCAAAATGTCAAACGTGCAAATGGTTGGACATGCATGCATCTATGTATAGGTTAAGCATTTTAGATAGTACATCTCTTTGAAATATAGATGTATAATGACTATACATAGCATTGGGATTGCTAGAGGAGGGCTTAATGTACTTATTTTTATGAAAACCTAGGTTCGACCAAAATCTATATGCATTCTTTTGCCTCTAGCTCAAAATTAGATAGGAACGTATTCCTACTCAATTAGACAGTATTTTTGTGTTGGTGTTGTGTGACAATCCTATTGTTATTGAAGACTGACTTGATTTCATTGATGTATATGAAATAATTTGGTAGGTTCAGTATATTTTGAAAGGACAACTTTTTAGGGGGAAAAAGTGACCTAACTATAGAGAAATGTGTGTTAGTTATAGTGGTTGTTTGGGGATGGGTCAGCTGGAGACAACAAATCACCACTGGATTTTACAAACATGCTGATAAATAATGCATCAGAGCGACTAGTGATGTGTTGAAAATTGTGATTTGTACTGTGTGTATGTGTGTGTCTTCTTTTTATTTGCTTGAATGTTTTTGAACGTGTTTGTTTGTATGTGCCTGTGTGTTGTAGGCTCTTCTGGAGGTTGTGAATGACCTGTTTGAGGAACAGACTGATCTGGAGAAGATCGTGAGGAAGATCATGCATCGAGCTCAGACTCTGCTGAAGTGTGAACGCTGCTCGGTCCAGTTGCTGGAGGACATTGAATCTCCGGTACAGACTTTTCCTTCTCCTCCTTCATCCCTCCCCTCTGCATCTCATTAATCCTGCTTGCTTTAATGTCTCCTACAGGTGGTGAAGTTCACAAAGTCCTTTGAGCTTCTGTCACCCAAGTGCAGTGCTGACATGGAAAACAGGTGCGACTGACAGCAGGTTAAACATTCAGACAAACACACAGAGAGAGAGTTGTGTTGTATATAACCTCACAGAGCAGATGAGCTGCTGTAGTGTTAATGATGCTGTTTCACAGTGAGTTTACGTCTGCAGTTACTGGGACTGCTGTGTTTGTACTGATGTGTTGTTCCCGCAGTGACAACAGCTTCTGTATTACCACCTCAAACACGCACACACACTATTTAAGAGAGAGATCTGTCTGTCGTATTGCCAGCAAGTCTGTGAATATTTAATGGTGACACATCACAAACTACAATCTTTATATTATGCAACAGATATTTGTGTGGCTGTGATTATCTTATAAGATGTTGTAAACAAATACTTGAATTTATAGGGCCCTATTTTAACGATCTAAAAGGGAGTGTCCGAGTATTCTATTCTAGTTGCCTCAAAATAGCAACACATCAACAATGCGTCTGAACACACCTCATTTTCAGACCAAAACGCTCAAAATGGTAATAAATGTATTTGCTATTTAAAGAACGTGGCGCTGAATGTGAAAATGAAAACTGTGCTGGGCTGTAACTAGCAAAAAACACTTGGGTCGCGCATTGCGCCGGGTGTAGGATAGGGCCCATAATGTTTATATGGTGATTTGTATACTGCATAGAGTATATGTGAAACATATTTTGTGTGTATGTTGTGTGTGCATTGTTGTTTTTATTTAACAATGTGCTTGCGTTGTAGTTTTTATTAACAAAGCGTGCATTGTAGCTTGTGTGTCCGGTGTGCGTGCATTGCAGTTTTTGTATACAATGTGCATGCTCTGTAGTTTGTGTGTGCAATGTGTGCGTTGTAGCTTGTGTGTCTGGTGTGCATTGCAGTTTCTGTGTACAATGTGTGTGCATTGTAGTTTGTGTGTCTGGTGTGTGCGTTGCAATTTTTTGTACAATGTACATGCATTGTAGTTTGTGTGTGTGCGTCGTAGTTTGTGTGTACGATGTGTGTGCATTGTAGCTTGTGTGTCTGGTGTGCATTGCAGTTTCTGTGTACAATGTGTGTGCGTTGTAGCTTGTGTGTCTGGTGTGCATTGCAGTTTCTGTGTACAATGTGTGTGCATTGTAGTTTGTGTGTCTGGTGTGTGCGTTGCAATTGTACATGCATTGTAGTTTGTGTGTGTGCGTCGTAGTTTGTGTGTACAATGTGTGTGCATTGTAGCTTTTGTGTCCGGTGTGCGTTGCAGTTTCTGTGTACAATGTGCGTGTGTTGTAGTTTGTGTGTCTGGTGTGTGCATTGCAATTTTTTTGTATAATGTGCATGCATTGTAGCTTGTGTGTACAATGGGCATGCTTTGTAGTTTGTGCCCAGTATGTGTGCGTTGCAGTTTTTGTGTACAGTGTGCATGCATTGTAGTTTTTGTGTACATTGTGTGTGCATTGTAGTTTTGTGTCTGGTGTGCGTGTGATGACGTTTTTCAACAATGTTAATGTGTTGAAGCTTGTGTGTACAATGTGCATGTGCGTTGTAGTTTGTGTGTACAATGTTTGTGCATTGTAGCTTGTGTGTCTGGTGTGCATGTGTTGCAGTTTGTATGTAAAATGTGCATGTGTTGTAGTTTATGTGTCTAGTGTACGTGCATTGCAGTTTTTTTGTACAATGTACGTCCATTTTTGTTTTTGTGTGCAATGCGCATGCTTTGTAGTTTGTGCCCAGTATGTGTGCGTTGCAGTTTTTGTGTACAGTGTGCATGCATTGTAGTTTTTGTGTACGTTGTGTGTGCATTGTAGTTTTGTGTCTGGTGTGCGTGTGATGACGTTTTTCAACAATGTTAATGTGTTGAAGCTTGTGTGTACAATGTGCATGTGCGTTGTAGTTTGTGTGTACAATGTTTGTGCATTGTAGCTTGTGTGTCTGGTGTGCATGTGTTGCAGTTTGTATGTAAAATGTGCATGTGTTGTAGTTTATGTGTCTAGTGTACGTGCATTGCAGTTTTTTTGTACAATGTACGTCCATTGTAGTTTTTGTGTGCAATGCGCATGCTTTGTAGTTTGTGCCCAGTATGTGTGCGTTGCAGTTTTTGTGTACAGTGTGCATGCATTGGAGTTTTTGTGCACAATGTGCATGCATTGTAATTTCTGTGTATGTTGTGTGTTCTTTGTAGTTTTGTGTCTGGTGTGCGTGTGATGACGTTTTTTCAACAATGTTAATGTGTTGTAGCTTGTGTGTACATTGTGCGTGCGTTGTAGTTTTTGTGTACAATGTGCATGCTTGTAGTTTTGTGTCTGGTGTGGGTGCCTTGCAGTTTTTCAGCAATGTTAATGTGTTGTAGTTTGTGTGTACATTGTGCATGCGTAGTTTTTGTGCACAATGTGCATGCATTGTAGTTTTGTGTCTGGTGTGCGTGCATTGCAGTTTTTTTCGACAATGTTAACGTGTTGTTGTTTTGTGTCTGGTGTGCGTGCGTTGCAATTTTTGACAATGTTAATGTGTTATAGTTTACGTGTACATTGTGCGTGCATTGTAGTTTTTTTGTACACTGTGCATGTGTTGTAGTTTGTGTTGTGCATATATTGTAGTTTTGTGTACAATGTTAATGTGTTTTAGTTTGTGTGTATGTTGTGCGTGTGTTGTAGTTGTTGTGTACAATGTGCATGCGTTGTGATTTTTGTGTACAATGTACATGTGTTGTAGTTTGTGTGTACATTGTGTGTGCGTTGTAGTTTTTGTGTACAATGTGAATGTGTTGTAGTTTGTGTCTGGTGTGCGTGCATTGCAGTTTAAAAGTTTATGTTTTGTAGTTTGTGTATGTTGTAGTTGTTGTGTACAATGTGCATGCATTGTAGTTTGTGTGTCAGGTGTGCGTTGCAGTTTTTGTGACAATGTTTGTGCATTGTAGTTTGTGTATAATGTGCATGTTTTGTAGTTTTTGTGTACATTGTGTGTGCGTTGTAGTTTGTGTGTATAATGTGCATGTGTTGTAGTTTATGTGTACATTGTGCTTGCATTGTAGTTTTTGTGTACAATGTGCATGTGTGTAGTTTGTGTGTCCGGTGTGCGTTGCAGTTTTTGTGACAATGTGCATGAATTGTAGTTTGTGTATAATGTGCATGTGTTGTAGTTTTTGTGTACATTGTGTGTGCGTTGTAGTTTGTGTGTATAATATGCATGTGTTGTAGTTTTACGTGTACATTGTGTGCGCGTTGTAGTTTTTGTGTACAATGTACATGTGTTGTAGTTTGTGTCTGGTGTGCATGCGTTGGAGTTTTTTGTAGTTTGTGTGTGCGTTGTAGTTTTTGTGTATAATATGCATGTGTTGTAGTTTATGTGTACATTGTGCTTGCATTGCAGTTTTTGGTACAATGTGCATGTGTGTAGTTTGTGTGACTGATAGGCATGCGTTGCAGTTTTTGGGACAATGTGTGTGCATTTTAGTTTTTGTATAATGTGCTGGTGTTGTAGTTTGTGTGTACATTGTGCGTGTGTTGTAGTTTTTATGTATAATGTGCATGCGTTGTTGTTTATCTGTACATTGTGCGTTGTAGTTTTTGTGTATAATGTGCATGTGTTGTAGTTTATGTGTACATTGTGCTTGCATTGCAGTTTTTGGGTACAATGTGCATGTGTTGTAGTTTATGTGTACATTGTGCGTGTGTTGTAGTTTTTGTGTATAATGTGCCTGTGTTGTAGTTTGTGTGTACAGTGCTTGTGTGTTGATAATTTGTGATAATTAGTTATTTAATGCAGATGTGGTATATTTCTGATTAAGTTTGTTTGTAAAGTGTATTTGTTTTGTAGTTTTCGTTTACAGTGTATTGTTGTTGATAATGTGTGCATCCAGTGCGGACGTGTTGTATTTTTTGTGTGCTGTCAGGAGATTGTGTTGTGATTGATGAGGGTGTAGGGTCAGGGTTATTGTGTGATATCTGTTATCTGCAGCCCACACTCAGTGTGTCCAGTGCTCAGCATTCATGGAGTCTTAAAACCCTGAGCTCAGCTCTTAAAAACAACACACACACACACAAACCCAAAGCCGCAGATCTGCAAGCCTGTACCCAATGGAGTGCCAGAGATTAAGAGTAAACTTGTTCGGGTGTGAGATGGGTCTGCAGTTTGTGACTGTGTAACCAATGACAGTTGAGTGCACAGGTTTGATGATGGGCCGTATGGGAGATCCCACAGCAGTCATACTGATCCTCTGCACCTGTCTAATGTTTCCTCAGAGATCTGTCTGTCATACAGCATCTCTATCAAGAAGAGTTACAACACCATCACTGTCCCAATGTGCTCTTAAATATTTAAACCACAAACTCGCTGCCTGAAAACAAGTGAAAGGAATATAGCCCAATAAACCATCTGCTGTTATTTCCTCAAGCTTGCGTTTCTTTTTTTCTGTGGAACACAAAAGAGGAAATTTAGAAAAATGGTCAGATGAAGTTACTCTGACATGTAAAAACGCCTGGTCACTCACATTATATAACACACAAGCTTGTGAATGAATGTTTCGAGACATCACCGAGTAATCTAGATGAAAAGCATAATAATGTTTCTGAAGAACGGATATTTGTGTCCGTCTGATCTTCACAGGGGATTTCCTCTAAGTTATGCCTGTTATTTAGTTTATTTCATCCGTGTGTTTGGTTCTCTGGAGTTATTATGTAAGGATGATTTGTCGTGTGCTGCGCTCTGAAAGCGCTCAGGGCCAAACGCATTCACACCCTCTCATTCATTTGTTTGATTACATCATCCGTCAGACAGCATCTCTCGGCATTAATCGCTGATGGTAATGTTCGGGATCTGATCTGCGTTTGATCAGATGTTCTCAGCTCCGAGCGCACCACGTGAGAGAGATTAAAGAGAGAAAACGCATCAGGTCTTTCTCTCCCGCTGAACGTGGGCGCTTAAGAGAGTCAGAGCGTCTGAACTTCTCATTGCTTTCGTAGCCTCCACAGAGTCTTATTAGAAATTCAGAGAAAGTTTGTGAGATGTAAATGACTGGAGAGGGAGTTATGTGAAGCTCAGGATTCATCATCACTTACTCTCTGAATGAGACGTCTCCACGTGCATCTTGGTTCAATTGCTTGGTGTGAACTCGGGTTCGATTCCACCTCTGTGCACCCACAGATGTCAGAACTTTAGCGCGGTTACATCATCAGTTTGTGAGTAGCAGTGATCACCAGTGTCAAAGTCAAAGAGAAAACTTCAGTTTATGGTTACTGAAGTCATTTCGCCATTAAACTACACCTGAAGAGATATTAGGAATGTGAGCTGTTCTTTCAAAGCCATATCAGAAAGGACACTTACAATCATGAATTACATATAAAAGGCCATTAAGATCTAGTTTATACGTCATCACCACCCCACTTCTGACATCAGCTGCTTTCATTTTAATCTTGAACAGGACCAGGAATCACATCAACCGGATCCAGACCATTTTTAGACATTCGCAGTTTGCTTCCATGGCAACCAACCAGGATGATGACATCAAAGGGTCCTAGATTTGCACCAAATGCTGTAGTGTTCGGTTTATAGTCTTGTGTAGTTATCAGTAAAACACATTACAGGTTTAAATATGCGTTTGGATAGATGGGTTGTGCTCTGTCCCTGTAGCCCTCATGTTTGAACGTCACTTCCTCTTCTGTTCCGTTCACAGCTTTAAAGACAGCATGGACAAATCCTCGTACTCTGATTGGCTGATTAATAACAGTATAGCAGAGCTGGTTGCCTCCACTGGATTGCCTGTGAACATCAGCGACGCCTATCAGGACCCACGCTTTGATGCTGAAGTAAGACCTTCATATTGTACATCGATGTATTTAGCAAGCTAACATTTTTTTTCTAGATTGTGCAGCCATTCTTCACTTTAAAGTGATGCATTGACATACAGATTGTTTGTGATATTTTTAAGTCTGTGTAAGTCTATTTTAACGATCTGAAACTCAAGTACGAAGCGCAAAGCACAAGTGAGTTTGTGGGCAGATCTTGGGCGCTGTTGCTATTTTCCCGGCGTGAGAAATAACTCTTGCGCCGGGCGCAAATCAATAAGGGGTTGGTCTGAAGTAGGTTCATTATTCATAGGTGTGGTTTGGGCGTAACGTCAAATAAACCAATCAGAACGCTATCCAACATTCCCTTTAAACGCAAGGGCGCAAGTTCCATGGCGGGTTGCTATTATTACCACGGATTTACCAGGCGCACGCCAGGAGCGGTTCACAGCCGAGGAGACCGACGTTCTTGTAAGAGCAGTCAAAGACAGAGAAGTTGTTTTGTATGGGGATGGGAGAAACCTGCCCAAATCAGCGTAGGTTAAACAGGCGTGAGAGGAAATAGCCACAATTGTCTCATCAGCTGGCATCCCTATCGTTGCACCAAGCGCTACAATGATGTCAGGAGACGAGGGAATCCCAAGCTTGCCAGCATAAATCGGGCACGCCGTGTAACGGGAGGTGGATCTGCCTCAGGACCTGACGCCAGCAGAGGACATCGCTGCGTCCACCCTCACCGCTGAAAGGGTTTGGGGGCTTTGAAATCGGACCCAAGAAACGCAAGCAAGGTCCAACCCCAAAGTACTCTTACAAATCAAGTTCATATACATTAAGGTTTCTTATGAAAACATTTAAATTATTATTTACATAAAATAAACGTAATACAGCCACACAACAAACTTATGAAAATATTTTAATTGTTATTTGCATGAGAAATTTTTAACGCAGCCACACAATAATTAAAAACTATCACCACAATGCTCACCACTATGATTTCCCTTATCTCGTGTATTAATATTTTTTAGTGTAACAATTTATGATTGGCAAAAATAACTGTTGCATCTGTGTAGATGTGCGCGCGTTGTGCACGCTATACATTATGGTCAAGCATGCGCCCTTAAAATAGCATAATGAACAACACGCAACGCGCCACTGACTTTAAACTTTTTCTTTCTGGTCAGTGGCGCAATTGTTTTTTGAAACTGCAAAATAGCACCAGGGATGGTTTGTGCCAGAACACGCCTCTTTTTTTGCGCTGAACCGCCCAGGGAGCGCAAGTTCATTCCCTAGTTTGCCGACGTGCGTCTGTGGAGGGAAAAACCCGCTGTGCGCCGGTGCAAAATACGAATGATACATGCGTCACTGACAAGTCAATTGCGCTGGGTGCAAGATAGGGCCCATTAACTCTTTCCCCGCCAACATTTTCATGATTTTCACAAATGTTTATGACTCCCAGAAAATGTTCTTTTTTAATCATATAAACGGATATAGGGCCACATGCAGTCTCTCTCCGGTAAGACACTTCAGTCCGTTGTGTATGCACGGCGTGATGGGATTACGTTCCCCCATAGCGTCAGCAACTGACGCAATGCGAAGTGAACCGTATTGCAAGGGAACGCTTAGGTTACTCACGTGACCCCGGTTCCCTGAAATAACGGGAACGAGCATTGAGTAGCTGGCCGTGCTACAAACGCCTACGCAGCGAGCTTCATTTGGCTACGTGCTTCAGTCGAATGCAAGTGAGTTCATGGCAATCTCTTCTGGATTATTATAGGGCATAGTCCCACCCCTTTCGCGGGATCGAACGCCATAGGTCTGTATTTTACAGATGTTAACCAATAGGCTTCAATCGCGGCGTAAACAGGAGTTTCCCCCATAGCGTCAGCAACTGACATAATGCGAAGTGAACCGTATTGAAAGGGAACGTCTCGGTTACGGATGTAACCCTCGTTCCCTGAAGGAGGGAACGGAGACGTCACGTCGTGACCGATGAATTGGGAACTCCCTTAGAGAGACCAATCTGCTTCGTATACTACTAAAACGAATGAACTTGGCCTTGAGATATTTGCATAATGCTGGCGCCGCCCCGCCAGGTGCCTATATAAGCAGCAGGTGCAAATATGGAAATTAGCTTCTTTTCGCTGAGAAAGCCGGGAAAATGAGACCGGCCGATAAACAGCAGGGGGCAGCCCTGTGGCGACGGGACGTGACGTCTCCGTTCCCTCCTTCAGGGAACGAGGGTTACATCCGTAACCGAGACGTTCCCTTTCAGTTGGTCACTACGACGTCACGTCGTGACCGACGAATTGGGAATCCCTACCAAAACGCCACTAGGGGCTGACCTCTTCCAGTGTCTGCGTAAAGCCCTCCGGTTCCACTTAAGGAGGAGGAGATAGGTTTTAAGGCAGAAGGCCGGGCACTAGATGTTCCATAACCCCACAGTAGTGCCAGCGACTGGGAAGCGCCCTATCTGAGCGGTATAGGAACGCTGCGGAAGCCACCACCCTGTTAAGGGCTAATGGTGGGCGAAAGTCAACCGTAGTTGAGGAATAGACAGCCGTGGCTGTGTAAGCAAAGCAGAGCTCTGCTAAGGGAAACGTGGGCTGGTAGGATTAACCCCACAGAAAAATACTCACAAAGGAACCCGGTGGGACACAATGTGGAGCCCGAGCCAGACACGTAGGTACGCGAGGATACAGCTAGTGAAAGGCTGACAGCCAATGCTCCGCAACAAAGGCTGCCAAGGCAGCGGAGGAAGAACAATTCAAACCATTACGCATTTTTGTTCTGAAGGCCTTCCATACTGACACAGTTATGAAGCATCAGTTGGAGGCTGCAAGCCGACCTGCGAGACTGCTCTCCGTGCTCCCCCTGATGAGGAAAGAACACGAGAGGATACAGGCTCGATACGAACACTGTAGAATCAAATGAACGTATTAGGTGTCGCCCAACCAGCAGCTCTGCAGATGTCTGTTAGCGAGGAACCACGAGCGAGAGCCCAAGATGAGGCGGCACTCCGTGTGGAGTGCGCTCTCAAATTAAATGGGCTTGGAAAACCCTGAAGATTATAAGCCAGGGCGATAGAATCAACTATCCAATGAAACATCCTCTGCTTAGTGACAGCTTTCCCTTTCTGCTGGCCACCAAAACAAACAAAGAGCTGGTCTGAGTTCCTGAGGCTTTGCATGCAAACCACGTAGAGTCGCAGTACGCGTACGGGGCACAACAAAGCCACGGTTGGGTCTGCCTCCTCCGGGGGCAGTGCTTGCAAGCTCACCACCTGATCTCTGAAGGGAGTGGTGGGAACTTTGGGCACGTAGCCTGGTCTGGGTCTCAGTGAGACAGCAGGACCAAACTAAAGGCACGAATCGTCAACAGAGAATGCATGTAAATTCCCTACTCTCTTCACGGAGGCCAATGCTAGCAGGGTCAGAGTTTCATTGACAAAAACTTCAGACTCGCAGACTGCAAAGGCTGAAATGGGGGACCTGAAGGGCTTCAGCACCATGGACAGGTCTCAGGAGGATTAGAGGGAGGGCGCGAGGGGTTTAGCCTGCGAGCGCCTCTTAAAATGTAATAACCAAATCATGCTGGCCAACTGATCTGCCGTTGATAAGTGAGTGAGTGACGAGCAGAAATAGCGGTGATATCAACTTTAATGGCGAAGGGACAGCCTACCATCTAACCTATGTAGAAGATATAAAGCACAATGTTAATGGGGCATTCTCTGGGGTCCTCGCGTTGCAAAGAGCACCAGGTGACGAAAAAGGTTTCATTAAGCGCGTAAGCCCGTCTGTGGACGGTGCTCGAACCGCGTCGATGGTGTTAGATACCGTTTGCAATAAATCACCTAAACCTTGCGCGCGCTCAATGACCATACATGGGGATCCCACAGGTCGGGGCGCGAGTGCCAAAGTGCCCCCTCCTAGAGAAAGTAAGTCCTTCCTCAGGGGAATCCGCCAGGGAGGGCTGTCGCGAGGAGCATTAACTATGAAAACCATTTCCCAGTCGTCCAGTACAGACGATTAATAAAAAGGCTCTCCTCGTCCTGCCTGACTTCGCACAGTGTCTGCGGGATAAAGCTCACTGAAAGGAATGCGTATTTACGCATCCCCCGCGGCCAGCTGTGTGCCAACGTATCCACGCCGAGGCTCCCTCGGTTAGTGAATAAAATAGGCGACAGTGGGTATAGTCCGGCGACGCAAACAGATCCATCTACGCACGACCGAACTTCTTCCAAATTAGCTGGACCGTCTGGGGGTGGAGTCGCCATTCGCCGGGGGCGCAGCTCGGGAAGCGCGTCTGCCGCTGAATTGAGCGACCCGGGATGAAAATGGCACGAAGGGACCTCAGATGCTTCTGACTCCAAAGGAGGAGATGACGAGCGAGATGCGACAGGTGACGAGAGTGCAAAACTGCCTTAACGGTAAATAACGCAACAGTCGCAATGTTATCGGTGTCGGCTAATACATCCTTCCCTCGCATCTCCATAGCGGAGCGTACAAGTCCCAGATATACAGCGCACCGCTCGCGGCAGTTGGGGTGCTATGCACACCCCTGAGACTGCAAGCCCGTCATACGTGGCTGATCATCCCGTGCTGAGGGCATTGCATGCTACAGAATGCCAGGAGACCCCTCAAGGGGCATATCTTCCATCGGAAATGCCGGGTCTACCACGGGGAAAAATTGAAATGACACGCAGGTGTAATGTTTACACGGTGTATGCCGGTGTGCCACGCTCTCCTCGAGACTCGATCGTAAGCCAAGGTTGAAGCGGTCTCATATGAAGCAGCTCGGGCGGTGTCACAGCCGCAGCATGCTGTCATATGTCCAGGAGCTTCTGAAATTGTTTCAGAGGGACCGCGTACTTCCCTCGAATTAAACCGAGGCAAGTCAGAACTGACTGGTTGCGCGCTCTTATAAAACACGCCAATTAGTCGATCGAGTCTTATTTCCATACTGAGAAAAAGGATCCTCTGCATGGGGCAAAGTTGCTCTATCCCAGTCGACCTGAAGACTTAAAAAAGCGAGATGCAGAAGCATTAACTCTCTGTGTTCGCGCACGTCTGCTAAGAACGGGCTATTATAAGTCGACGTACATAAAAGCAGAATGCGAACAACGCTCTCTCTCTGATATTTTAATGCCGTGACTAGCACATGGAGACACGGAGAGAGAGAGAGACAGCTCGAATGGTGTACTCAGTATTAATATGCCCACCCCACGACGCAGAGCGAAAAAACGGTCTAAAGCGAGGGGAGATGGACACATAAAGTACACGTCTTACAGGTCTAAGGCTGCAAACCGATCTGAATATTGAAATACGAGCCTCGGCATTATTATCCAAAAAAGAACACCTTCGTAGAGCCGGAGCGTAAATCAAATCGATCGTAACCCGCCGCGTATTTTGGGTACTATGAGATAAAGGCTGGAAAAACCCCATCATCATCATCTCGGTAAGAGGGACCGGCTCGAACATCCTTCGCCAACAGGATATCGACTTTTGCACGCAGTACATGTGCATCGGACGCTTTCACCACAGTGAAACGAAAGCCCGAATTTTGGGGTGTGCCGGATTCGTAACCGAGGCGGATCGTGCGTAAAACCCAACGAAACGGGCTAGGAACTGAAGCCAAGCACCCAGGCACCGTACGAGGAGAATTAACGACACTACCGAAGTACCCGCGGTGGGGCAGCGAAGCGAGACAGGTGGGACTGCCGGTGCGTCTGCTGTGACAGCATAAATATCTACAGTATGTGTGTGTGACACTGACCTGAGCCCGCTGAGGGTGACGGTCGTCTGGTCTCCTCTACGGAGAGCGCAGACTCCGATGAGGGTGCTGGTGGTCCGGTCTCCTCAGCGGAGAGCTCGGACTCCTCAGGTCACCCGCTGGCGATAGAGGAGAGGTAGGGGAGCTGGTGTGTACCCCCTCCGGCTCTCTCGATCCTCCGGAGACCTAGAGAGGGAAGAGGAATGCACTCTTATGTGTGGTTAAGTGGGTACCGGCCGAACAGCCGGTGGAACATATGCAAACCAAGGATTTTCCACCCGACCCTCTATCGGGGGAAGGAGCTCCATCTCCTGAAGAGTGATCCTCTGCCAATCCGGGTCGCCCGTCACTGGCCACTTAAACTCCCGAATTTCACAGGAAGCGGCTAAGCGGGCGGGGCGAGCTGCTGACGACCGGTTCCCCTGCGCTGCCGAGATGGGGTCCGAGGAGGGGAACGGAGGTGGCCGCCGCACCTACGAGAGGCAGACTGAGGAGCCGGCATGGTGGACCAAGGGCAGCTCTCTTTCGCCGGGGCATGACCTAGGAGATCGCCTCAGTCTGCGCAGCGGAGCTGTACAACTCCCCTGGCTCGCCGAAGAGGCCGGTCTGTGAGACAGGAGCATTCAAGTTGTTCTCGTCTGCGTCCGTCATGTCAGCCAGACACAGCCAAAGGTGGCGATCTTGAACCACTGTGGTGGACATCGCACGACTGAAGGTCACGGCCTCCCTCGTAAATCCTTGGTGAACCTGCAGCAACGTTATTGCGTGCAGGGCCGAAGCCGCCTCTCCGGCATGCCTAATGGGCAGCGTCCGTAACCGGACGACTGTCTACAAACACGGGAGGGAAGGGTTGGGTGGTCCCTCCAGGAACGCATCCCGCTCCACTGAAGGGGTCCCCGCCCTTAGCGGCTCTGTTGGTGAGGGAGGTGAGGGGTGAAAGCTGAATGGCCGGACGGCCGCAAATCACGTCAGCTCTTCGTGCCGTCGGGAAAGAAAGGCACAGGAGGAGAGGCCCGAGAGGCCCGAGCAGCTCCGAAGTACCAATCATGTGGACGGGACGGTTCGGGCGGAGAGGGGTTAACCTTTCCAACTCTACCGTTTCCGCCACTCGAGCGGGCACGGCCGCCATCTCCGGAATGACTCTGCCTCGGAGGAAAAAATGGACACCCCTCTGATGCTGCAGAAGTGACGGGACCAGGAGGAGGTCCAATGGATTCGGCAGACATCGTAGAACACGACTCTGCAGTCTCCACCGGAGCCTCAACCGGCTGAGGATGAGAAGGCCGGTAGGTGGAGGACGCATCCTCCGTCCTACTCAGCGAAATGACGCGAAGGGTGCCCTGCGAGCGCTTGACAGCCGCACCATGGCGGCGTCAGCACTGCAAAGGCGCTGACAGCGTTCCCGTAGAAACGACAGTCGTCTCCGCAATCCAAGAGGGTTATGCTCTCACAGAGAGAACAGAAACTCTCCACGAACGCAGCCTCGGAGTGCTCGATGCCTAAGCACGAAGACAGCGCTCGTGACCGTCACTGGAGCCCTTATACTTCTCGCATCCAAGATCGCATGGGCGAAAAGCTATCCTGAAAAGGACGCTGATCTCCGAATATACGAGATGGTGCTCAGCTGATGATGCGCACAGGGAGAGGCAACGCACACACTAAACTCAAAACAAAAAAGATGCAGAGCCGTGGAATACTGCGAGCGTCCGCTGTGTTAGTACTGCTTGTCAATCAACTTCAGCAACCGTTCCCAGAAGAGCAAGTAGCTTCTCAGTAGCAGATAATGCCGGCTTTCGAAGCGAAAAAGCTAATTTCCATATTTGCACCTGCTGCTTATATAGGCACCTGGCGGGGCGGTGCCAGCATTATGCAAATATCTCAAGGCCAAGTTCATTGGCGTTTTAGTAGTATACGAAGCAGATTGGTCTCTCTAAGCGAGTTCTCAATTCGTCGGTCACGACGTGACGTCATAGTGACCGACTGAAAGGGAACCGGGGTTACGTGAGTAATCTAAGTGTTTTGATGTCAGGTAGTTTGGGATTACAATTAAACTTTGTAAAGATAAACTACTCTCATGTAAAAGATTTCCCTAATTTTCAAAACCCAATATTGACAGCTGTGTACCCACTGCCGTCTCTTTCAAATTTCAAATACTGTTACAACCTGAATGGATGCTTGTGATTGTGTGTGGGGTTTTAGCCCTGCCCAAATAATCTTGAACACAGAAATGTGGAAAAACTGTTTAGCGATGTAACTCCACAATTCAGTACTACTGTACATAGTTCACAGTCTTTGTAACGTGTTTTAGCAATACATGTGTTTACAAACAATTCTCTCAAATGACTTTACACAGACTTTAAAAGCAGAAATATGGAAATGTATGCTTGATAAAGAATTTGAGAACTTTTGTTAATTTTTTATCCTTAATCATAATTTTGTGATGGCATCATTTTTAGAGATAGATGAATTTCTGGATTTGGGTTTTCCCTTCATGTACAGTGTATAAAGTTTCTAGTGAATGCATATACTGATGCATCTTTTGACAACACTTTGAAGTCGCTTTGGATAAAAGCATCTGTCAAATGCATGAATGTCATTCACTTTAATAAGATGCAGTGTTTATTTATACTGCTGTATAGCATAACCATCTATTGTAAGTGCATTAGTATTAAAATTGGGAGACAAAATATTTTTTGTTGTTATATAGAACAGAGTATTTAACTGTATATAATCATGCGTAATTACAGCTCTGGGAAAAAATTGTCAACAAGAGAGGGCTTGGTAAAAATACACTGCTCTGTACATGACCTATGGCCTCTGTCAGATGTTGTATGTATCATCTGTAAAGGCCAACAGCACAATATTATATAACCCAATGTCTTACAAGTTTACAGTCAGAGCAAATGGTTTTGTTTATGTGGTGTTTCATCTGAATCTCCTCAGGCAGATCAGTTTTCCGGCTTTCATATTCGCTCAGTCCTGTGTGTTCCTATCTGGAATAGTAACCACCAAATCATAGGTAAGTTATCTAGTTAACTGCCGTTGTCTTCTGTGTGTTTCACTTGGCATGTCAGCTCATGTGTCTTCTTGTCAGTTTGCTGTTCAATCCTTCTGTCCAACACACACGTCTGACCAAAATATCAAGAGCTGGCTATATATCACCAGGTCCTGTCTGATTGGTTGACTCTATGCAACGTGTGTTTGTGCGTGCGTGTGTGTGAGCTCTATGTTTCCGACTGTATGTAATGAGACGGTGATGATGTGTGGTGTGGAGAGGAACAATACTTTTAATTTCATAATAAAGCACATCACACACACATCATTACACACACATACTGTAGAGAGAGCTGGAGGTGGAGCGAGGAAAAAATCATTTATCAATGACTGCTGTGTTTCAATGCTTTTGATAAGAAATGGTTTTCAGCCAGGAACCAACCCTGACTAAAGGTTGACTAAACCAGGGCATAACACCTAATCAAATTAACTTTATAGTTTGTTTTGAACGAGTAACACATCTATGTTAGAAATGTGACAGCCTGCCGTACCCTTAGAAGAGATAAAGTTAAGAACATCAATTAAAATACTAAAATGAAATATAATAAATATTCAGCCCAAAACAACTTTGTTGTAATGGAGAAGGAAGAATTCTACTACGGATGCAAGCGGCGCAACACCACAGAACCCATTATAATCAGTAGCTGGGTTTCCATCGAAACACAAGCAAATCTTTTTTAAATTCGCAAATAAAGAAAATCGAACAAATGCGAATGAGGTGCGTTTCTATCAAGTTGTTCAAATGAATGATGATGGCATTGGTAACCTAGTAGCTAATTAAGCAATATAGCTGGAATATGAGTGTAGGAGTGTGGAATAGAGCTATATCACACAACTCTGAGAATGATATTTCTTTTATACAACAGTTTGACGGTACAAGTTTGAAAAAAGAAAACTAGAAAACAACAAGAGAGTTATTTTAAGAGCCTCTTTGTTTGGGAACTACTTTCTTCCGCCACGGATTTGAAGCTCAGAATGACGGGTAACCCTTTCAGCTGTTTTGAATGTCATAATAACTCAATTCTTGTCAGTACTACGTAAAACAGAATCATTAAGTTAAGTGTTTTATATTGTAACCATTTTTTTTTTAAATAAGTCAGAGAGATGTTTCTGCATGCTGCTTATAAATATCAGTGGTGATATCTCATATTGTGTTTTAATAGTCACGTCACACGAAAATAAATCATCAAGTGTTCTAATGAGCCAGTGTCCTTACCTGCAGTTCCAAACAGAGTTTTTGCACCCTCTTAAGGGCACTTCGGGTAGGAGAGACGTGTAAGAAGACACTCCAGATAAAGAGAAAATGATTGTTATTATTGCTTTATAGCCTTGTACACAAGAACTACAATCTTAAAATTGATCCTTAACTGTACTGGGAGCCAATGAAGAGATGCTAAAATAGGCGTGATGTGATCCCTTTTTTTTGTACCGGTGAGTAGCCTCGCAGCCGCATTTTGCACAATTTGTAATCGGGAGATCGCACCTTTAGGCAAGCCGATATAGAGGGAATTGCAATAATCCAAGCGCAAAGTTATAAAGGCATGGATTACGGTTTCCAAATCTTTATAAGACAGGAAATTTTTATTTTTGCAATCATTCTCAGATGGTAAAAACGTCCCTTCACTACAGAGCTAATTTGTTTCTCAAAGTTTAACGTAGAATCAAATACAACTCCAAGATTTCTGACATCAGTTCAAATACAAGCAGAAAGCGGACCAAAACGAGAGATAGTTATTGGATTAGGCTGACCTAAAATCAGAATTTAACTTTTGTCCTTATTTAATTGTAGGAAATTATTAGACATCCAGCATTTTATCTCTTCAAAACAGTCAGAGAGTGTGTCCCAGGAATCTCTATTTTCGCTGGAAGATAAAACTGCGTATCATCCGCATAGCAGGGGTACGAGATCTTATATTTCTTAAAAATGAAAGAAATAATGCCCAGGCAACATATACAGTGAGAATAGTAGAGGGCCCAAAATGGACCCTTGGGGAACACCACAGGACAAGGGAACTGGCCAAGAGGAGACATTTCCAATGCTCACTGAGAAAGTTCTATCCTTCAAATAGAAGGACAGCCACTGCAACCCAATCCCCTGAATACCCACCACCTTTTCCAATCTATGCAGCAAAATGCTATGGTCGATTGTGTCAAACGCAGCACTTAAGTCCAATAGAACTAGTATTGCACATGAGCTGGAATCGAGGAGTTGCAGCAGATCATTACTGACTTTTAACAGTGCGGTTTCCATGCTGTGCAGCGATCTAAAACCAGATTGAAAGGTATCTAATGTGTTAGGCAGATTAACAAAGTCATTTAGCTGGGAAAAGACAACTCTCTCTAGTAGTTTAGAGATAAAAGGCAACTTTGAAATCGGTCGATAGTTGCTGAGAATACAAGCTGCACTGATAGTAAATTTATAACTTTCCCCATCATGCCTCCAGGGGTCCAGATTTGGTTTCTCGAGCAGGGGACAGACCACTGCCTGTTTAAAGCTAGATGGGAACACTCCCAGAGAACCAGAAAGAACTGTTGTATAACAGTAAATAAAACAAGGCACACTTAGAAAATGGAGACAGGACTGCATGTAGCCATGATGGGGCAAGTTATAAATTTACTATCAGTGCTGCTTGTAATTGCCAAACTGAATGCTGTGCACAGAAGAAGGAATGCATAATTTTTGGTGCAGGCACTAGCAGCAAGGGCATTGGAATGACATCGAGCTCCATATATGCTAAAGAAAACGTCAGTTTTGATCAGTCACGTGGGTTTAATGTTCGCTATGTCAGAATTTATTCAGCAAAGCATTATCATCCCGCATTTACTCTTTATCGCACAAGTCAAAAACCACCTTAAGTGAGCTTAAAACTTTCTTGTGAATAAGGGATTTTGATTCAATCACTCTTATACTTCAAAATAAGCATAAAATCAGTGTGATGGAAGCTTAGCTTGATGCTGTCCACAATGTATCTGTCGCATTGCTTGCGTCTGGTGTACACGCGATGTTAGGTCAAATCATAACGTAGAAATTTGATCACAACATAACACTTACTTAGAATGTGTGTTTGAAAGAAGGACATAACAGTCTGACTCCTCTGCTTTAATCTGGGTGCATTTAACATTGCAATCGTGTAAAGAAGAACGAAAGAATTCGTGACAGGAGATTTTAAGCTCATGAACTATATTTCACTTTATAACACTCAACTGTGATTGGCTGAATGTTAGTTCTGTCAAATTTGAAGGTGTGTTCGACTTCATGCAGAGCCGCAAGAACAGACAGGCGCTTGACATCAACGTACTACGAGAATGATTAAAGAAATAATACGGAGGAGTCTGCTTTTGCATCCCTCTCGCAGTACTTTGACGACATCTGCCTGTCAATTCTTGGAGCGGCACATGAAGTCAAACACTTTATTAGTAACAAACCGGAGAACACGGATGGAAATTTTGGTGCTGGATCAAAAGTGTTAATGTGTCCCCCACGGCTGCTATGCCACTGACTGTAGGTCCAATCAGACATGGCATTGTTTTTTAAGCAAAATCTTCTTTGGCTTGAAAATATGTCTACTGTTTATAAGATGTCAGTGTTTGGTTGAGTGTATTTTTTTTTTGGTATGTCGTCTGCAGGTGTTGCTCAGGTCTTAAACAGATTGGATGGGAAACCGTTTGATGATGCGGATCAGAGACTGTTTGAGGTATGAAATCATCTCACACTGTTATGTTTCAGATGTCTCAGGAGTTTTGATAATATTCTAAAAGAAGCACTTTTTCAAAATATTCTTCTTTAAATATATAAACATACAATATATCAAATGAAAGACCCTCTGCTTTCAATTTTTTAAAAAAAAATTGATAATTGTGTTTTTGTGAAGGACTTTTGATAGAAATTGGATTCAGAGCAATAATCAAAACATACACACTGCAAAAAATGACTTTCTTACTTGGTTTTTTTGTATTGTTTTCAGTAGAGATATATAAAAATTCTTAAATCACTCCATTGGCAGATATTTTTGTTTGTTTTAAGCAAAAATTCACACAAATTGTATATTTTTTGTCTTAAAACTAGACTTATTTTCTTAGGTAATTTTGCTCATCAAGAAAAAGCATCTTAATTTAAGAATTTTTTGATATTTCTACTGAAAACAAGTCAAAAATTCTAAGTAAGAAAATGTGCAGTGTTAGTGTTTTAAAGTGGTGGCTTCCTATTAACATGGTGGAATTTGTAAGCAGTGGAAGTAGACCTTAAAATTGATGTAAAAAATGTGCATTGTTTTTTATTTATTGAAATTGGGTTTTTTGTAATACAAGCTTTGGTTCTCTTTAAAAGTCATTTATTTAGTCATGGAGTAATAATTAAGATCAGCAGGTTTGTAATTACTTAAAAAGTATAGACACATGATCAATGTAATCTCAAAAAGTATTTTTACAAGAATCACACAAAAAAGTTTTGTACTCTAAAAAAAAATGTATTTGTACCAAACAAAAGATAAAACAGAAGATAAAGAGCTGAAACATTTCAGTACCAGCACCTCAAAATAACAATATGCCATCAATGTGCCTGAACACACCTTGTTTTCAGACCAGCACACCCATGGGTGCACAAATGTGTGCAAATTTGCTATTTAAACAGGACGTGAAAGGGATAACTGCGTCAGACTGAAACTAGCAAAAAACACTTGCGCCACATTGTGCCAAGTGCATGATAGGGCCCAAGTCTTTGATTCGGTTCACCTATAAAGTGATTCGAAAATGTAAACTGAAACTTTATTTTCATATTATTCGGGTATCTGTTTAAACTTTGTACTGCAAAAAAAACTCTTAAAGTCCCCCAATAGTCGATCATTTTGTCACTAAAACTTTTTGGGCATCATAATAGCATATCGTATGTAAAAGTTTTTCCAGTTACAGTATATTCTTCATGCTTTAAAATAGCTTGAATTTAACTCTTCACCCTCGCCCCATTTAGTATACAATGATCTATGAATATGCAAATTAGTCCCCAACTCTACTCAGCTGAGACCATAGACATGAATATGCAAATTAGCTCCCACCTCCACTCTTTCGCACCACTTCGGACCATAGATATATACAGAACTGCTAAGTCAGGTTTCACACAAGGCATACATGAACTGCACGTTTGCAGAACTTATTTTTTGCAGGTTAGGAAGCATTCACACTGCACGTGTGAGCATCAAAATAAAAAACACCACATAGAGATTAAAACTTGGTTTTCACCACAGGAGGACTTTAAGACAGAATGGTCAGATGGTTTTGTTCTTTCTGACTCAAGGTTTCTTTTTCTTTAGGCATTTGTGATATTCTGTGGACTTGGAATCAACAACACTATAATGTATGACCAAGTGAAGAAGTCCTGGGCTAAACAGTCTGTTGCTCTGGATGTACGGTTCTGCAAAAGCACGCACATGCATGAATGTTTTCATCTCCTGTCAGAAAGAATACACAAGCACCCTTCAAACAACTTCATAATAGTCAAGTAATGGATTATTTATGTGAATGAAATGATGTTAGGTGGTTTACAGTTCAAACGTGCATCAGATCTGAGGACTACTGCTGGTGTTTATTTGCCTTAAAGGGGAGCTTTGTCATTTCTCTTCTATTTAATGGCACCCAGTGGAATAACAAACTGTTTCCTAAACGCTCTCTCCATCATCAAATGGTGCGATAGGCTTCAGGTAGTCCCGCCTTTTTTCATATGATAGCATGATGAAAGTAAGAGAAGACGGTGAACAATGAGAGCTCAGTGTGTGTTTGAAGCGTATTCATTTACTTTTCATTCACTTTTCTTATACATGTGTAGACTGCATGATTGTTTCTTGTCTTAAATCTGACAGTATTCATACATTAGCACATAAATTAGCACAGAACATTGTTATTGAAGTTTCACTGTTTAAACAGAAAAAAAAAATCAAACCCACAAAAACACATATGAGTTTGGATTCAGATCTGTACTGCCATCATCACTATACTGTAATTACATACTTATTATCCCGAGACATGAAGTCACTACTTACAATGTGTTTAATTCATTCAAGCCATAGATAATAAAGCTGCGGCTCATATTTCTTTTATTTAAGTCATTAATTCTGAAAAGAAGTTAGGGCATTGCATTGTGGGACACAGTACTACATGTACTGTATGCTCTTTTGTATAGCGGTTATTGTAATTTTTGCACAATATTCACAGTATGCGTACTATATTCTGTAGAAATATTGAGAGCAATATGACAGGATGCTATTGTGAACATGATCATAGTCTGACATGACTCATTGCATTCACACGACTCTTAAAGGACAAGTTCGGTATTTTAGACTTAAAGCCCTGTTTTCAGATTGTTTAGGGTAAAATAGAACGGTTTTGACTGAAATTTCGACATATGCGGCTGCCCCGAGAATTTTTGGATGTTTGTGTTTCACCTCCCACCTTTACAATGGGTTTAATGGTGCACTGAAACAATCCTTTCTAAAATGCATTAAACTTTCGTTTACAAAGACGTGAAACTCACCGAGTGGTCAGGGGTGTTCACTGATATGCTCACACAAAAATCGCTGCAAAAGATGCTTTCCAACAGCTGTTTTAGCATTCGTTGTTAACTTGTGGACCTATTTTTCCAAACGCCTCACACCCGTACATTCTTCCGCTTAGAGCTTGAATAATAGACACTCCAGCCCAGGTGGTGGCGCTAATCCGCCTTTGCCAATTGCAAGAATAGAAACAAAGTTCCCGGCGCGGAGTAATACCGTACCTCATAGCACATCTAATACAAGTCAATGGAGTTAGCAAAAACTACGCTAAAACAGCTGTTGGAATGCGTATTTTGCAGCGATTTTTGTGTGAGCATACCAGTGAACACCCCTGACCACTCGGTGAGTTTTACGTCTTTGTAAACGAAAGTTTAATGCATTTTAGGAAGGATTGTTCCTGTGCACCATTAAACCCATTGTAAAGGTGGGAGGTGAAACACAAACACCCAAAAATTCTCGGGGCAGCCGCATATGTCTACATTTCAGTCAAAACCGTTCTATTTCATCATAAACGATCTGAAAACAGGGCTTTAAGTGTAAGATACCCAACTTGTCCTTTAAAGGATTAGTCCCTTTTCTTAAAAAAGTCCAGATAATTTACTCACCACCATGTCATCCAAAATGTTGATGTCGTGAAGAAATTATGTTTTTTGAAGAAAACATTCCAGGATTTTTCTCATTTTAATTAACTTTAATGGACCCCAACACTTAACACTTAACAGTTTTTTTCAACGGAGTTTCAAAGGACGATCCCAAATGAGGCATTTTTGACAAGAAAAATAAAAAATTTGCACTTTTAAACCACAACTTCTCTTATTCCTCCGGCTGTGTGATGCGCCAGCGCGACCTCACGTAATTCCATAGTGACGTAGAAAGGTCACATGTTACACATTTGAAGACCATTTTAAACAATAACCTAACACAAAGACATTAATTAGTATCATTCAACATACAACAACGTCTGAACGGTCCTCTTTCTCCATACTTGTAAACACTGGGGTGTAGTTTCGCATACATCATCCGTGACCTCTTGACATAATGACGTTTTGCGTGAGGTCGTGCTGGCGCGTCACATGACCGGAAATAGACGAGAAGTTGTGGTTTAATAGTGCATATTTTTCTTTTTCAAAAATGAAAATCGTTTCGCTAGATAAGACCCTTATGCCTCGTTTGAGATCGTTTAGAGTCCTTTGAAATTCCGTTGAAAAAAATTGTTAAAGGTGCCCTTCCTCTGTCGTTTTTATTGCTTTATACTGTTGTCTGAGGTCTACTCATGACGTTTGCATGGTTTTTACATCCCAAAACATCAAAAGCAATAAGTAATAGGCCATTTTGTACCCTGATTTTGAGGCTGGGTAGAGAAATGATCTGTTTTAATGGGCGGGCTGCATTGACGACTTGGAAGTAAACGCCCACTGCTATGATTGGATAACAGTTTTTAGTTCAAACTAACTTTCAATTTAATCTCATGTGTAATCAGTTTAATGTTAAGTGAGTGTCTTAAGACACAGTGTCTTTCTTACACACGCATATTTTATCATAAACCCTTTTGACACACACACGCGTGTCTTTTATCATAAACCCACGCACAAAAACACACACACAAACACACATACACACGCGTCTTTTACATAAACCCTTCGACGCGCGTGTAACGAACGCACAAACACACACATGTGTCTTTTATCACATTCGATGCGTGTGCATCATGAATTCGCGTGAATCGCGTCCCTCTGAAGAGAAATCCCGGCCGCAACTGATAACACATAGTACTAAAGTGTTTTACTCACACACACACACGCGTGTCTTTTATCATAAACCCTTTCAACGTGTGTGCAGCATGAACTTGCGTCCCTCGGAAGAGAAAACACCGGCCGCCACAGTGACACATAGTACTAAAGTGTTTTACTCACATAAGCTGCGCCATTCTGTCCGGATCCAATATTGATAGAGGAGCATTGCTTTTTAATTGCAGTCTCTCTTCAAATCCAGCGTTCTTCTGAACATCCAAACATGTAACAACTGTTATGATTCCCTTGTTTAATAGAAATGATGTCTTGACGTTTAGCCACCCTTGCTGTAACTTGTTATGAAAACTAACTCAACTACATGTAATATGTGGGCGCTGTCCAATGTTCCCTCTAATTTTTTTCAGCACTGAGCAAATACTTTTTTTTTCTGAGCGCACATTTCAGTACTGTGAGCAATTCGCAACCACACGACCTGCCGAAAATGACCACGAGCCTGCGTTAACCATATGAGATTCAAAGAGATGACAGTGTAGCGTGTAACGGGGTTTAGTGTATACACACGTATAATGTTCAATGTGGGCCTGTGTATAAATCCCAATACATGTAATTAACACTCTCTTTGAATTGACCAGGTACCTGGGTTTAGCAGATTGAACCGTTCACCTCAAGCTGAAAATCAGTTCTCATACAGTGCAAATAAATAAATAAATAAACAAAATACTTGTAAAAGTGTAACACTGTTTCATTTTGTTTGTAATCCAAATTCATGATTCACTTAAATGACTTAGTTGGGATGAATTCATGAATCAATTGATTCGGTTCAAAGGACCGTTTGTTCCTTTAAATAGTTCAAATAGTTCAGTTCAAAATCAGTGTCCTTTGAAGAAAATCCAAGAAAATACGGAAAATGAAGTTTCAGCGAATTCACGTCGTTGTCCGAAACAAAAAGGAAAAATATCCTCCTACCAGTTCTGATGAATTCAAAGCACAGTTCTGGTTGTCTCGCCTTTTTGTATACACCTTCAGTATATACTTAATTGTCTCGCGTGTCCAAGATGGAGCAGGAGAACTTTACAGATGTTCAAAATTCTCACAAAAAAACCTAGCCTTGTAAAAACACAAGGCAGAACAGTAATTAATCTTTAATTCAACAGATTTATCAATAAGCATCATGTAAACATTTCAAAACCTAACTCAGGGTTTCAACACTTATTGAACATAATTTGACACTTAAAATGTTATTTTTTAATCACATTTACGTTACTTGACTGTTAACTTTCAAATGTAAATAGCTTCAGCTCGTTCGTTATATACCAACGGCCAATGTAAACAAACTAATAAAACTCATAGTTTGCTGCCAAATTTGCAACACTTATGCCACAATGTCAAGTTAATATTTAGAATATAACTCACCAAAGCATACATTTTAACATCTTAGTTAAAAGAAGAAGTTCATTCGCAGTGTTTTAATGCTCTGTGATTCTGAATCTGCCTCCGTTCTAATTCTCTATTTTCCTCTGTCCTCACTCTAGCGACAGCTTTTCCAAGTTATCGCATCACTTCAGGAATCCAATAATTTGTTTTAAATCACTGTTTTGAATCTGAACTTTTTCCTCTTAATAAATATTTTAGTTTCTTGAGATCGACCCATACAGCTGCTCATCTGACTCGCTCTCACTCTGTGCTGGCAGCGGCACGTGTGTGAACTGAATGCGCTGCTACCATTGGCTCATAAAAGTGTCTGTCACCGTATCAAGATCAGCGATTGGTTGAAAGTTTCTTCTCCTTCTAGAACACTCGCCTTCTCTCTCTCTTAATTCTTTTACAACAGCAAATGCATCAATGTTTATGTGCGGTCTGAAAAATGTGCGCAGTCTGACAAATCTATTGCGCGGCCACTTTGACTGGCCTGCGCGGCTGCGTGCGCGCGCAGCTTAGAGGGAACATTGGCGCGGTCTCAAGTTGAAGAGCTCATGAATATTAATGACCTCGATCAGTTCCACGTCACACTGATAAGCTTTTCTAACTGACCTGATTTCTCCGCTTATTTCTTTTCAGTGGCTAGAGCTGACAGAGGAGGTGGAAGTTAATTTTCACATTCACGACACAACACAAACACATATGGACCTAACACATATCAAAAAATACAAGTAAAAACGGTTTTATGTGGAAGGGCCTCTTTAAGTGTTGAGTTAAGTGTTGGGGTCCATTAAAGGCCATTAAAACGAGAAAAATCCTGGAATGTTTTCATCAAAAAACATAATTTCCTCTCGACTGAACAATGAAAGACATCAACATTTTGGATGACATGGTGGTGAGTAAATTATCTGGATTTTTTTAAAGAATATGGACTAATCCTTTAACATGTGTCTATATTGAACATATAAAATTTAGCAAAACATGAATTTTCAAGAAACATCTTGTGTGTGTTTTTTCATAGGTGTTGTCATATCATGCCACTTGCTCAAAGACTGAAGTGGATAAGTTTAAGGTAAACATGAATGTATTGTTACAAGTTTTATCAAACGATCCATACGTGCCATTTTCCCCAGACACGTCCTGGCCAGGATTTCAGGTGTGTCCACCGGAAGTCGCATTTGTCGATGACATACATCATTAAGATTTAATATTTCAGGTTCTATCTCAGAAAAGCAACTATTACATTTCAATGTAAAAATAAAATTACAATGATTGAAATAAACTTTAATTTTATAATGTTTTTAACTTAAGTGTGAGTACCTTGATGCGAAGGACGTCGACGGGACGTGTCCGGGGAAAATGGCACGTATGGTCACCCTATGATATGTAAGTTCAGGTCAAGACATCAGAAGTATGTCAGTAATGAAATGAAGTCTCTATTCATGATAGATCAGCCTGTATACAGAATATTGATCTGACCGTGTTGCACTATTTATAATTCAGAAGAAAACTGTTCAATATCTCATCAGTGTTTGTGCATTATTGATATCATCTGGGTGGATTTTGCCTGGTTTTTGGTTTATAAACCGCCTCATTAATCATGCGTTAATTGACTGGAGAAATGGTCTTTTTAAAAATGTGTTAACTGGATTTTGCTGGAAGCTCTTATAGCACTTCATCGACGTGTGCCAGCATGTAAGCACATGAAAGAGCCTCAAGCTGAAAGCCAAATATAGGAATATTACGCTGTACTGTATATAAATACACCTCAAATATACAATCACCCACTGCTTTCTATTTCAGCACTTGGCCCTGGAATAATTACTTTAAAGTTTAATCATTGTTTACTCGTGTTTTTCAAACCTAATTTCATTTTCTTTTTTCCACTAAAACAAAAAAGTATTTGTATAGTTGTAAGGCCACCCAACCACCTTCATCCAGTTTTGCCTTATTGCAGAGAACACCATGAATTTTTTGCCAAATTTGTGTTGTATGGAGGAAAGAAACAAATCCAACAAATTAAAAAAATTAAAACATGAATTAAATGAAGAGCATAATGTTCATAACAAATCCATTTTTTATTGAATACATGTATTAGGGGTCCCTGCTCCTCTCTATCCATTAAGGGGTCTTTGTCCTGAAAAGGTTGAAGACCTCTATAATAAACTAATGTCAGAATTTGAATGTTGCCATGTTTGAATTAAACTATAAAGGAAGACATTTAACCTTAAAGGAGGATTGACTCTGTAGAAAGTGTACTGAGCAAACACTTTTGATAATTGACTTGACTTACTCTTAACTTTCTGAAGTGTAAAGAGACACAGAGAGTCTTTAACTCCATCATCATGACTTTTATTTATTATTTGCATTTATATTCAGTTTGAAAGCTGTCAAAATCCATATCTGATGTCATTGATCTTATGTATTCTCACCTTATAATAATGCAGAACATCAATAGTTTTATTAATAACTGTCTAGAATTAGAAAGTGTGAGAGAACGTCACGTCTGCCCCGCCAGCCACTGCATGAAAAGAGGTGTATCCGTACTAGGAAACTCCTGTAAACACCACTGATTTTCGGATGTATCTACTAGTTCCACTGAGGGTAAACTTCTAATTCCACCAAGTTAGGAAACTCCCGTAATGATACCAATTCGGATGTATCTTGCTGATGGGATATTCCTGTGGTATATGCAGCCATTTGTTGCCATGGCAAATAATCCCATTGAAGATTTTGTCAGGGGACATTTTCACACCTGCAGAGGTACTGGGATTTCACACCTTTGCACAATTCTAGTGTCTCCATTGGTGTTTAATCTCAACACTGATTGGTTGCTTTTAAAACCCCCTCCCAAAACTCTGACAACTATTGGGACACAACTTTGAAACTTTCCAGTTGAGATCATTTGATTGGTTACACTTTGTATTAAGCCCAACCCAAGCCCTCATAGCTTAGTGACTTGATTGGTTATTTGCCTGCTATGCAGATAGACTAAAACCCCCCCCCCACTATATATATATATATATATATATATATATATATATATATATTCATATTTATATTCATATACACCCCAAAACCCTTATGTAAAATAAAAAACTTGAATTGAGTTTGAAATGTTTATTTAATAAAAAACTGAACAATTCACAATTGTCACAATAACAAAATAATATTATACACAAATATTAAAAGTTGCATACATAAACAATACTATTTAAACTCATAAATATACAGACAGAGAAAGCAATATTAGAGTAAAATAAAACAAAATAAAAGCAACAATAAAAATTACATTCAAAGCAGTACAATGTAATGTAGCAGTGGCGGCTCGTGACTGCTCATCCGAGGGGTGCAAATTCAAAATAAGTGTTCGGAGTGTCATGTGTGTTGCTTGTGTTTTTAAAATGTGTTTGTTGCTTCATGTAAACCATGTGCATCACGGGTTTAGTCAAAACACGTGATGCACATACACGCAGAACACATATTTTGAACCACACAAATGACTGGCTATATAAATGTTGTGACAAACTTTGCATCGAGTGCTCACAAAAAAAGAAGTCACCACCTGCCACTGTAATGTAGTAAATATTTAAATAAAATAAAGCAAGATCAATATAGTTGTTGTTCAAGAAATCAGTCCTACACTGCAAAATAATGACTTTCTTACATAGTATTTTTGTCTCGTTTTCAGTAGAAATATTATTTAAATAAAATGCTTTTTCTTGATGAACAAAATGACCTAAGAAAATAAGTCTAGTTTTAGACAAAATAAATAAATGCACACAATTTAAGTGAATTTGTGCTTAAAACAAGCAAAAATATCTGCCAATGGTGTGAGAAAAAATCTTAAGTTTTCTTTTTTCTTAAAAACTTAATTCAAGCACAATTTTCTCACCCCATTGTTAGATATTTTTGCTTGTTTAGGCACAAATTTACTTAAATTGTATATTTTTGTCTAAAAACTAGACATTTTCTTAGGTAATTTTGCTCATCAAGAAAATACATCTTGATTTAAGAATTTTTAGTTTTTCTACTAAAAACAAGATAAAAATCCTAAGTTAGAAACTGATTTTTTTGCAGTGTAGATACAATTGCAGAGCTCTGTCTTGGAATTATTCAAGAATTTCTCACTGTAAAACCTAAAAGTTAACTAAACTCAAACCATTTAAGAAAACCGGTTGCATTAAACCATTTAAGTTTTAAAACACATAGATTTGAGTACTGTGAACTTAAACAAATTGAGTCACATGCAGTTATGCACTTATATTTAAGTTCACACTAACTAAATATAAGTGCATTATTGCACAAGACTTAAGTTCACAGTACTCAAATGTATGTTTTTTTTTTAAACTTAATGGGTTAAGGCAACCGATTTCCTTAAATGGTTTGAGTTAAGTTAACTGTTAGGTTTTACATTGTAAAGCATATACTTGTCAGCAAAGGTAACGTTGATGCACCCTCATCTGGACAGACATCTCTTTGGAGCCCTTTGGAAATATAAAAGTACATATAAGTATTTGGCATAATACTAATACACATACACATACACACGACAAATCAAATGACATAGAATTAAAGTTGTACATTTTAGAAAGTTAACATTAAACCAGTGGTTCTTAACGTAATTCCTGGAGGCCCACTGCCCTGCATGTTTTGTATATCTCTTTTATCTGACAGACGTAGTTCAGTTCATGGAGATCCCTTCTAATGAGCTGATGATATGAATCAGGTGTGTTAAATAAGGGAGACATACAAAATGTGCAGAGCAGTGGGTCTCCAGGAATAAGGTTAAGAACCACTGCATTAAACTGTACAAAGATACAACAATATATGATCAAAGAACTTCATAATACTTCATAAATCTTCTTACTTAATTTTCTGTGTTGATGTCCTCAGAGTCTCTGTGTTGTTCTGCAGCTTCATTACAGTAGGTTACTTCAATATAGTTGTCTATCAAACACAGAATAAAAAAAATAGAATCACATACATCATAACACATCTATTTACGATTTAACCTTTTTAATTTAATAATTTCATTATTAAACTTACATAATTTTGGCCAGATTGCAGTGACATCAATTTCTTCAGTGTCTGGATCAGTCTGATGTTTTAGCTTTCACTGTTACTTCATTATATTTCTCTGGCAAACACAGAATTAAAAAATTAAAATCACATATCACAATACATCCGTTTACTATTTAACATGTTTGATTTTAATTTAATGTAATCATTGAATGATTAAACATACATCAGCTTTACCCAGAAACCTCTTCATCGTCCACAAAGTTGACCACAGTGTACATGACCTCTGTAAACACAAACATGTATAGACTTCATATTTAAAAAGATGAAGAACATCAAACATATAACGTTTAAATATATTATGACTCCAAGCTTCTTTACAATTAGCATCTAGGTTCTCTTAAAGTGAAGCTGGCTTTGTTACAAATCAATATAAAGCTATTAAAACAGTCTTGAAAAATAAGCAGCATCTACCAGAACTGAATGAGCTTTTAAAACAACAAAAGATCGTCAGTACCATTTAAAATAGCAGAGAGACACTTGCTAGCTGCTAACATTTCAAACACACGAGTTACTGTTGTTTTGTTTGTTTTAAGCAAATAACGTCTCATCTTGGCTTCTTTAAAGTTTTGTTTTTAAAAATTTAAACATCGAATTGATTCTTTTAACAGCCCGGTTTGAATGTTACTTCGCGTATTTTTAACCTCATGTTTACCGCTGTGTACCACGTATAACCTTAATGTTTTACTGTTTGTGCTTTAAATTCAAACAGTTCTAGTATAAAGACAAAAACGAATCATAGTTAATAACATAATATGAACAAATAGGCAACCGATCAGCGCGATGCAGACAAATGAATTAAATCAAACTTACCTTACTGTTAATGAGCAAACAAACAAACAAGAGACGGAGTAGTCCAGGCAGTAACGGTTCGCGATTTGAATTTTCCGTCAAGCCCATAGGTTGAGCAATCGCACCTGAAGGGTGGGGGCAGATGAGTGGGTGCAGGTGCATTCTGGGAAATGTAGTCCTTTTCTTTAATATACTTTTTATAATCCGCGTTTTCACACTATGCATTGTTCTTTATACTTGATTATTAATAAAAAATAAAAAATATTTTTATAAAGTTTATTACGTTTACAAAACATGTTTAGTTGACAAACATGTTAACAGTTATTTGGAATGATGCTCAGATTTTCTTAAATATAAAATCTTTGTGAATCAGCAGCACCTTCTTGATGAAATACAAAACTCTTTAAACATGCCTCAGGAATTATCTCTGGGTTTAGTGGATTAACTGCTCATCATTGGAGACATTGAACGTATACCTAAATGAATTCGTACTTAAATATTAGTAAATATAAACTAATGCTGAGTTAAGACATGTAACTTACTGAACTTACTTAACTACAACATGAACTAAAATTAATTTATTGTAAAAGACTGCATTAACTAACAATGAAAAACATGTCGTAGTTAATGATGACTCTTCAATAGTTTATTATTAGGATATGCTGTAACTCAGCATTAGTTCATGTTAAAGTAAAAATACATGTATGTCTTTTTTCACTGTGATATATGGACCCTTATTATATTATAAAGCCCCCATCTCTTTTGTTTAAATTGATTGATTGAAGACAAACATAATATGTGGTCTGACTTTGTGCAAGCATGCATTATCATATGCTAAAAGTTACCTCCTCAGATAGACTAGAACATTCATTGGTGCCCGAACATTTTCCTTACAAGGGCCAAACCTGACTGAGGGCCGTGGGCCAAAAGTAAATGTTGTTGTGTTATATTAAAATTAAAGTTGCCCTGATAACCCCTAATTTATAATTTTCTAATATTTTAAAAAATAAATAAGCAAACATTACTCTGTTTATGCATAACTAATGCAGTTTTATTTTCCAAGGCTGTTTGTAGGAAAAAGAAATTGTTTTGCCAATCAATTTTAAATATCCTTTTCTCTGTGTGCCACTGCCGCAACCTCTTCATTTTTAGCCTATAGTACCCGAGTTCATTAGGTTTTGTGATGCATTTTATACACCTTCAAGTATGCATGAAACATAAAAAAATTTAAGGTCTTTTGTGGGCCAACTTTGGGCACCTCTGGACTAGAAGTACAGTAGCTGACAGGTATCTGCAGATATGTTTACCCGAGTTTGTCAGTCTGTTTCACCCAACATGTTTTGCATCCACATGTGAAAGACTGTCTTTTAGATTATGGACCTGTCTATTGATATTTTTGTTTCTATTTTAAAAGATTTAATGAAATGTTAGGGTAGAATTATAATAACAATAGAAACAGTGAACTTCAAATCATGAGACATCAGCAAAAATAAGCAGCTTTACATTTCACTGACTAATTTATCAACATCCTAGCTAGCAAAAATGAGTTACATGATGTCATTTGAACGGCTTCTTTTAAACGATGTATGCAGCATTGAGAGATACGTTCACAATATTCTGACCTAGGGCAGTTGGAGACATGTTTTCAAAGTGTTGGAAATATATATTCTGAAATAATATTTGTTGCATTTCTCTTGAGTCAGAGACATAATTTTCACACATTAAAATGGTAATTGTGTCCATTGAATTTTAGTTATTTTGAATGATGCTTAGTTTCTTAAATAGACTAATTAAATTATATTAATAATAAACATATTTAGAAAACACAGTTTTTATGTACCACAATACTGTATGTGCTGTCTTAAAGAGACATGGTTAACCCCCCACCCCACCCCACTCAGCTCTGAAAACAAAGAAGACACCTCTACCTGTGGGTCATTAACATATAAAAAGCCCTTCACACCTCACACCCACCCCTCCTTACAACCAGCTGTAAGGATTCCTGGAAACTTCCACCAGTTCCTACATACATCCACAAACGTAAGGTTTCTGGATGTTTCACGGGTTTACTTTGGTGTATTACCTTTCCAAGCACTCTGCCTCAAAAATCTGGCAAACCTAAAGTTTAGCAGGGATTTCCCATTCCGTATTTGTCTGTATACAGCTCTTTTCATGCAGTGAGCGCTCTCTTATTATCACTGTAAATGTGTGAATCTGTCTGCAGTGTCTCATTAACACCAAACTGATCTTCAGTCAGCATTAACACTCACAGAACAATATGACGCTACGCTAGTTTTCATCCATTCATAAAACAATAATCACACAGTGTCTCTCTCTCTCTCTCTCTCTCTCTCTCTCTCTCTCTCTCTCTCTCTCTCTCTCTCTCTCTCTCTCTCTCTCTCTCTCTCTCTCTCTCTCTCTCTCTCTCTCTCTCTCTCTCTCTCTCTCTCTCTCTCTCTCTCTCTCTCTCTCTCTCTCTCTCTCTCTCTCTCTGAGTACACAGCAATGTACTGAAGATGTCTATAAATTAAACTGCATGTTTGTGACATTAATTAAAAGATGTTATTAGTCCATCATTACCGGGTGACTTGAAGTGGGGGAAAGCGGGTTTTAAGTATTTAGGTGTCTTTTTAGGGACAGAGGAATATAAAAAGAAAAATTGGGAGGGACTTGTGGAAAAAGTGTGTGCTCGGTTGTCTCACTGGAACTGGTTGCTACCCCAGTTGTCCTTTAGGGGGAGAACCCTGGTCTGTAACAACCTGGTTGCTTCGACATTATGGCATAAAATGATGATTCTAGAGCCTCCGGATGAGTTGGTAAAGACAATTCAACAAAGCATGGTAAACTTTTTCTGGTCGGGACAACACTGGTTGAAGGCACCAGTGCTTTATTTGCCAATACAAGAAGGAGGACAAGGTCTGGTCGATATTAAATCCAGGATCAGAGCTTTTAGACTTCAGACGGCGCAGAGACTCCTATATGGGGAAGACGTAAGCTGGGCTGGGATAGCCTGTGCTCTTTTAAGGAGAGCAGGCAATATCGGACTAGATCGTCATTTATTTCTTATGGACATTGAAAAACTAAACCTGACAGGATTGACACCTTTTTACAGATCAATGTTGAAAACATGGACACTGTTTAAGTTTTCTCGGAAACCAGAAGGTGTGAGGGGACTATGGCTGAGAGAGGAGCCATTGTTTTTTAATACAGCATTGGACTTAAATGTTTTCAAATCAGAATCTTTAAGGAAAATGATGTGGACTGCTGGTATTACGAAATTAAAACATCTTGTTTCTGAGCAAGGGTGGATTTCGGCTGAAAATTTGGCACGGAAATTGAGAATGAGATCAGTTCGAGTAGCAGAAAGACTGTTGACTCAAATCATAGAGTTTTTACCATCTGACTATAGAGGCTTATTGGAGACACAGGTTGGAGCAGGGGCGGATCTAGAAAATTATTTATGGGGTGGCAAGGGGGTGGCATGAGAACTACAAGGGGTGGCAATGAAGTAAGCGTCCTTGCATGGTTGTCGTGGATTCAAGAAATTATATACTGTATATACTATTTTCGGTGAACACTGGACCTCAAATTTTTATAACATTAATAAAGGCAACAACAAATGTTCCTATAAGTAAGTACCCAAGCAGCTACCTTTAGCATCTCTGTAGCACCCTTTGTCTTAATACTAAGTTAATACATACAGCTTATCGATATCTAAAAACACTGACTGGTTGAACATAATGGTATAAAGACAGTTATATAAATAAAATAGGATTGCCTAGTTTATATTAATGTAAAACATATTTGAAAGGCAAACATCTCTTTCTCTCATAACCCTCATCTTTAATCCTTTCACTCACTTCATGATGGATTTCTGTCTTTTCACTTCTTTTTAGCTCTTTGCCATCCATATGTTTCTTTCCTTCATGACTTCATCTACTCCTCTTCCTTCCACAACATATTTTTCTGTTTTATTTGTACCTTCCACTCCCATAGTATTTGATTTTTCTAATATTTTTGGTAAAAAGAATGGATATCAGCCTTTCTTTTCATAATATCCTGGAAAATGCGGCATTAAGTTGTCTTTCAAGCTTTCTAAACATACACAACACTGAATAGTTTTGTCTCCTTAACGAAGACAAATAAAAACATCAGACTATATCATAACGAGCGATTTCATATGCACGTATGGAATATTTTGATTGCTGCAGTAGCTAACGTTAAGACATGACGGGCTAACTCTAGAAAGAACTGCTTAAAATATATTTACTCCTTACACAAAACTGCAGTTCAGTTGTTTTAACTACCAAGCAACTACCTCGTGCAATATTTAACATCAGTTTAATTTTTGTATTTTTATCCTGATGCAACATTTATCTATAAATATGACCGTATTTAGTACTCTGATTTGCTGATGTGATGCTCAACTTAATCACTTTAAGACACTAAAGAGAATTTGTTTTGGCAGCATGTGATGATGTGAGGCGCTTTATTAGATCAGAATTACTCGCTACAGACGTGAAGAGACTCTTTCTTTATGGGCATAAGTTGCACGTTCATAAACATTTTTGCCTTTAACCTCAACGATGGAAAAGTAACGTTTGTGCTTTTTATACTTTGTGCTTGCGTCCGCTACCTTTGTTTTGAGCTCGTTGTACTTGTCATCGCTCTGTTGTTGCGGGTTTGTGCGACTCGGAAGGGATGGACTGCAGCGCGAGAACCGGGCTGCATGTGAGTGCCTTGGATGGGGCGATGCATCCTTTCATGGTAGTTTCCAAACGTCTCCAACCACGCCAGAAAAGATCGCTAGATTTGTCCTAGTCGCTTTTTTAATAAAGTCGCTGAAGGGGTCTAAAAGTTTCTTAATCTAGCGACAAAGTCACCAAGTTGGCAAATCTGCGCGGACTTTTTTTTACACTGTAAAAGACTTTCTGCTCGGACTGACTGCATGCTTGTGTATGAACTCTGCTGCCTCTGGTTGGCTAACGATGGAAATTAAGCCAATCACCATCAGCTATGTGGTTGTCCCACCCCGTCTAAGACACACACCAATCATCGTCAGATATGTGTCTCCCACCCCCAAACACACGCAGAGAAAAACTCCATTGCCTTTCTAGTTAAAAGAGCCTACTCGGGTATAAATTATATATATATTAGGATACCCGCGCTGGGGTGGCATATGGGGTGGCAATGCTTTTATTTAGGGTGGCAACTGCCACCCCGTGCCACCCCGGTAGATCCGCCCCTGGGTTGGAGAGGAGGAAATTTCTGCTTTTCCGGACTTGAACCTTTCAGCTGATACAGAAACATGGGAAGAGATGGAGAATGGACTGCTTTCGTTTTGTACCCCTCAGTTGGAAGATTTTAGAAATGATGGCAAGAAAAACATTTATGTACTGTGTGTAAAGGTGTCACATCTTCTTCAGCTCCAGAATGTGAAAGAGTCTAAATGGCAAGACTGTTTTGGACCAGGTACCTCCCCTAAGGGCTGCTGGCGGACCCTGTACAAGCCTCCTATTGAGAAAAGAACTGGGGACCTACAATGGAGGCTTGTGCATGGTATAATAGCCACAAACAGACACAGAGCACACCTGGATCCACAGGTTGGGGAGGGCTGTCCTTTTTGTGGAATGTCAGAGACTGTTTTTCATTTATTTTTTAATTGTGTGAGATTACAGCCACTATATGATATATTGAAAGAGTTGTGTCAAACCCTGGGGGAATTATTTGCACCCAAACTTTTTATTTTTGGACCCAAATATTGCAGAAGTAAAATGAAGAGTCATGTTTTATTAAACTTCATGTTTGGGCAAGCAAAGATAGCTATATGGTTGTCAAGAAAAAATAAGCTGATTGAGAAGGGATCAATTGATGTTATTACAATATTAAAGGGATTAATAAAATCCCGCATCAATATTGAGTATAGTTATTATAAATTGATTGATGACATGTTGAGCTTCAAAGAAAAATGGGAAATTAATCAATGCATTTGTGAGGTTGATTCTGTTGAGGTTTTACACATTTATATTTGATTTGGTTTTTATCATCTTGATGCTGTTTTAATGTTTTTGTAGTTTTTTTGTTTTTTTGTAATAAAGAGACCTTAAAAGTCAAGTCTCTCTCTCTCTCTCTCTCTCTCTATTGTTGTTGTTTTCTGCAGGCAGCAAACATCCCTCTGGTGTGTGAGCTGGGCATTGATAAACTCTCATTTGATGACTTCTCTCTGGATGTGGATGCCATGATCACTGCAGCTCTGCGCATGTTTATGGAGTTGGGAATGGTGCAAAAATTCAAGATCGACTATGAGGTCCACACATAATCACGTGTTTCAAATATCAGAAGTCATGTTTTGCTGAATATCAGCCGCTTTTGTTTCACACTGGCATGTTAGTGCCAGACTGACAGCATTATTATATAGGACTGTTGTGTTAAATCTGTTATTACAGTTATGTTATAATATACACTAGTTAGTACACATAAATAAATCAAATCTTTCTTTATGTTTCTGTCAGACTCTTTGTCGTTGGCTGTTGACAGTGAGGAAGAACTACCGCATGGTTCTGTATCATAACTGGAGACACGCCTTCAATGTGTGCCAGTGCATGTTTTCAATGCTGACAGTAAGTAATCCAGTGTGTGGGAGCTGTTCTGAGTTCAGTAATAGATGAAAGGGCAGCGATATACCATGGAACCGCATAACTCTGTGAATTTTCAAACATCTTATATTTTGTGATTGGTTATGATCTCATAATGGGTTGCATAAGGTTAGGTAGTGATAAATTAACCCTGTGTAGAAAAGATGATTATTGATTTTTTACTTTATATAAACATATAAAGATGCAAAACCCTCTAAGTGCGTCTGACATGTTTTCTTGTAAATAAGCATTTTTTTTAGTTGTATTTGGCAGTTAAAGTTAAATATCAGGAAATTCTGACTTTTCCATTTTTAAGTGCTATAATTGGGTCCCCAGTGCTTCTATCAACCTAGAAAATGTGGAAAAAAAACTTCAACCTTAGTTTTGGTAAACTATTCTCTGCAAGCCTGTGAAAAAATAGGTCATTGAAATTTCGCTCCCCTTGTGATGTCAGAGGGGGATCTTATTATAATAACACCGCCCCTTAATCTGCACTATCCAACCACGGCACTGCCATTTAGTGCAGAGAGAAAGAGAAGAGAGAGAGTTTTTAATTTTCACATGCTATAATAAATTGTCTATATAATATTTTGAGCTAAAACTTCACATACGTACTCTAGGGACACCAAAGATTTATTTTAGATTTTAAAAAAGTCTTGTGAAATGTCTCCTTTAATGGATATAATGGCAGTAACCACTGTATCTAATGGTACGCGATAGCCACTGTATCTATAGGTACGTTATAGCCACTGTATCTATAGGTACGCTGAAGCCACTGTATCTATAGGTATGCAATAGGCACTGTATCTATAGGTACGCAGTAGCCACTATGGGTATGCAGTAGCCACTGTATGTTTGGGTACGCGGTAGCCACTATAGGTACGCGGTAGCCACTGTATCTATAGGTACGCGGTAGCCACTGTATCTATAGTTACGCGGTATCCACTGTATCTATAGGTACGCGGTAGCCACTGTATCTATAGGTCAGGGGTGTGATTCTTCCGGATAAATCCGGAATTCCGGCTTTTCCGACCTGAAAATGAGGCTTTCGTGAATCATGCAAATCCATTTTTTGAGTGCGTGTGTGTGTATAAGGCACCGTTATAAATGACCGCATATCACTCCGCAAGCAGTCTTATTTATTTGTCACGATGGAACTTCATTCAAAGCAGAGCTCACTAAGCTTGCAGTCGGATCTCCGGCGTGTGGTGTGGTAGTGGCTGCGAATAAAAAAAATCATGTGTTCGCCTACAAATAATATGAGAGGAACACATATTTCACTCTCAACCAAACTAACAAACCAGCCAATAAGAAGTAGAATAGGGAGGGGTCTTTGAGGTGTGGCTGAGATCCAGCTGCAGATGCCGCGCGGCCGCGGAGAAGTCATAATAAGTTAACTTTGTCAGCAGGATGAAGAGTAAGTATATGAAGCAGACGACCTAATTGATAAATTACTTAAATCAGTGGTGCTGGGCATGGATAGAAGGATTAGGCAGAGACAAACAGCATTTTAGTAAGAATTTAAGAGAACCTGCCAGGTGTTTGCTGCTTTGACAAAAATGTCCGTTTTAAATCAGGCTATGCCAGTAATGTAAATATCAGATTTCTCATCGAGGTGAAATGCTGTCTCGCGATATCAATATAAAGTTGCTTTTTTGTCAAAAAGTTTGCTTGCATTATATTATTCTGTAATCACATACGTTAACGCATGCATATACGCAAATCAAATCAAACGTCATCCTGACGAACACACGCGTACGTTTGCTTCTCTTAATGGTTTGTGAATCTGGCAGTAACGCTTGCGATTACAGAATAATATAATGACAAACACAAACATTCGTGGATCTGGTTTGTGAAATGCGAAGCTCTTTACTGTTGGATGCTTTGCCAAAAGAACTATACAAAAGACAAATGCACTTGATTGCCTTTCCAGAAAGTCACAACATCATTTGAATTAAGTAACTTAAATGTTACAGTATCCACTTTAAATTCAGCGTTCAAATGTTGTAATCAATAATTAATCTGTATTAAATGCCCCCACTAATTATTCTATAAACATTAAACATGTTTTGACCAATGGCGAATCTCATTTATCAAGTTGTGTATATGGTTTGTGTGCCCTATTATTATTACAATATGCAACCAAAGATTTTACTAAAAGGGCACAAATTTGTTTACAAGAACATAAAAATCCTCATAGATGTAGTCACTTATTTTTACTCTCAAAATGCACCACATTGATATATTTACCTTTAAATGCACAAAATGATTTTGTTCAGTCTGATGCAGTGGCAAGGCTATATAATGGTCAGGGTGGCACTTGCCCATGCAGATTGACGATTCGCCATTCAGATCGATCAATTTCGAGGCCAAATTATATTTCAACTGTATTTCATTTTATCTATATGTGTATGTGCGTGTATGCGTGCATATGTATGTAGCCACATCATGGTAGGTGTGCCGTATATTTTCCTGCTTTTTTGTCCTTCGCCAATCACACCTATGATAGGTACGCAATAGCCACTGTATCTATAGGTACGCAGTAGCCACTATGGGTATGCAGTAGCCACTGTATGTTTGGGTACGCGGTAGCCACTATAGGTACGCTGTAGCCACTGTATCTATAGGTACGCGGTAGCCACTGTATCTATAGATACGCAATATCCACTGTATCTATAGGTACGCAATAGCCACTGTATCTATAGGTATGCAGTAGCCACTATGGGTATGCAGTAGCCACTGTATGTTTGGGTACGCGGTAGCCACTATAGGTACGCTGTAGCCACTGTATCTATAGGTACGCAGTAGCCACTATGGGTATGCAGTAGCCACTGTATGTTTGGGTACGCGGTAGCCACTATAGGTACGCTGTAGCCACTGTATCTATAGGTACGCGGTAGCCACTGTATCTATAGTTACGCGGTATCCACTGTATCTATAGTTACGCGGTATCCACTGTATCTATAGGTATGCGGTAGCCACTGTATCTATAGGTACCCGGTAGCCACTGTATCTATAGTTACGCGGTATCCACTGTATCTATAGTTACGCGGTATCCACTGTATCTATAGGTATGCGGTAGCCACTGTATCTATAGGTACCCGGTGGCCACTGTAGCTATAGAAACGGGATAGGCACTACATCTATAGGTACGCGATAGCCACTTTATTTATAATGTACACAATAGCCACTATTTCTATAGGTATTTATTTATTTATTTATTTGTTCGTTTATTTAAAAGGGACAATAGTTTATTTAACAGTGGCTATCACGTACCTATAGATATATAGTGGCTATCACGTACCTATTAGGGATGTGCATGTATGTAATTTTTTCATTCCGATTAATCCATAGGTCTGCAAAATGAGTGCTTGATTAACTGGGGGCGGGGAAATCAAAGGGGCGCCCCTTTGTATGCGTCATAATGAAAATAAAATACTTTTATTAAAAAAATCAAATTAAACTTAATTTTGAAGAAACTATGACAGAAAAATTAACACATAATATATTATTAATGAATCAAATGTTTTTTAACAGAAACCTCTAATCTTCTGTATCTATAGGTACACAATAGCCACTATATCTATTGCTTTCACATCAGAATCAATAGATTTATTTTCACAGCGTACACAGCTCATATTTACTAAGGGTATGAACAGTTTTCACTACATGGACTGTATTAAACATCTGTGGGTTAACGGTCACACATGATCCTGTATACAGGTGTTTTGATTTTTGGTGGTGAATCCTTAAACAGCCATCACAGCTCTTATAGGCAATACAAGCAGATTTAGGCTTCTTGTTAGAATACAGAATTTCAAAAAGAAAAGTTGAGTTAAAATGAATACTTACCAAAAAAATTTTTAAATAGAATGCACAACCATCAAAAAACCAAGTTTTTATTTATTTTAAATGAATACCTCAGATACTATTTTCTACAAATGCCTACAAATATATAAAGCACATTTATTCTGCACATTCACATGGATTTAACCTCCTAAGACCCGGATGTCCACATATGTGGACATCACCTTTTTTTGAAGTGTGGACCATAATACTTAATTCTGTATAACTGGAACCTGTTGTACACAAACATGGACAAATAAACTGTTTCATGTTCAATGAAAAATATGTGGTTATTATATTTATTGGTTTATGCTAACCCCAAAATAGCTGGTAGAAATCTGAAAAAAAAGACAAATCAAATCTCGGGTCTCAGGAGGTTAAGGTAAAACGTCCTCTCTATTTCTTGGCTGGTCAGATCTTTCCACTGAAGATGAATTTTCGTCAAATGGTTCTGACCAATTTCACACCCAAAAGCCATCATGAATTTGAATGGTTGGTTTAGTTCTTTTATAAGGGCCCAAGAAATCAAACATGAAATATTCAATTTTAAATCTTTCCCATCTTCACTGGGTGGTCATGATCTTCCAGATATTCAACGATCAGTGTTCATTTGTGTTTTATTCTTGAATGCATACATAAAGCATCCAGATCCGTGTGGTTTGATACAGAACTTTCATTAAGCAAATTTCTTCGTGTAAATGTCGTTTTTCTTAAGGGACTTGCAGTGACCCAATCATGATTTATACCGTCAACTTACTTTGGCCTTTACTCTTTTCTGTGGTAACTCTGACTCTTTGCTGAGGACTATAGACACAGGTTTGTGGAGTGTGAGTTGATGTCCTCTGGTTTAGTACACATACAGGATTGTGTTTGTTTGTTTTCAGACGGCTGGATTTCAGGAGACGCTGTCGGAGATGGAGATTTTGGCCCTGATAGTCGGCTGTATTTGCCATGATTTGGACCACAGAGGAACAAACAATGCATTCCAGGCCAAGTGAGAGCCAAACAATTACTGCTGTTACTCATCCATCAATGTCCAATATAAACTCAACACTTCACTCCATCAGCATCCTTCTGCTAACACACATAAACAGTACATATTACAGTATATCCACCAAAATCTCTGTAATGCGATAATGAATTGTACTGTATGTCTTCAGCCTTCACTATTAGTTTGCAAATGTTTTTTAGGTCTTGGATCTGTTATGGGGTTGATTTGGGGTCTTTCAGGCATATTTGAATATTTGTGTTTGTCTCAGGACAGGCTCAGCTCTCTCTCTCTTGTACGGGACATCAGCAACACTTGAACATCATCACTTTAACCACGCTGTCATGATCCTACAGAGCGAGGTAAACCTTTACAAACAACACAGAAGTTCAGAGTCTCAATATTAACCATTTAAAACCTTAAAACATTTTTGTTTTAAAGGTGCATTGCGTAAATTTTAGAGGGATCTCTTAACAGAAATGCAATGTAATCTACATAACTATATTATTAGTGGTGTATAAAGACCTTACATAGTAAACTGTATTGTTTTTATTACCATACATTGAGCAATTTTTATCTACATACACTGTGGTTCCCCACATGAAAGTCGCCATTATGTTTCTACAGTAGCACTAAACTGACAAACTGCTCTGTTTTGTCAATATGTTTTCTCAAACGACAACATATTTCTCCTGTGGCGGCTATCGTAGCTTCTCTATGCGTTTCAAAAGGGAGCTGCAATTCAGAGTTTCACCGCTAGATGCCACTAAACTCAGATGTACACATACAGTATAGTATCTGTAACTTTTACCTACAGTATTGTAGCTACCCCACTCGAATGATGGTCAATACTCATTAACTGATGTTTCCATTAGCATTTTATTTGCGACACTCATGTAGACACCGTAAGAGCTGCAGCAAAACACAAGCAACGAACACTGTCACTCAAACACATTGACTAACATCACAATAAACGATACAAAAACAAAAAAACATTTACCTTATAACCCTCAAGTGGGATACACAAAACTTAATGGGGGAAGAAAACCGTCATGCCTTTTGGACTGCGTCCTCCGCAAAGTTTAAACACATACACCTAGCGCAAACAGAGTGCGCTTTATACAACCCAATCCACGCTAAGGCCGTATCATAATAAAAGTCACTCAAAATAACTATACATAAATAAATACAGACCTTATAAATTCATGCAAATTTGCAATCCTTTACACCTATCTCTGTTTGAAACATTAAATTACAAGTTAAAACGCACGCACGCACACACACACACACACACACACACACACACACACACATACATGACAGTAAGAGGTACATCCTACAAGGAATATATTGAGAACATATGTAGTTTTGTTTTGAAAGCCAAAATGTTTCTAATCAAATCACATTACTGACATTTGTATGTAAAGATTGCTCATTCAGATCAGATCAGATCACGCCTACACTAGCTAACTATCAAGTCACTGCATCAGCCTTCAGTCCCTTCTTTGGGTTGTCACCTGCACCTCTCAAAAGGTCGCTTTCCCTTTTCTATTGTAGGCTCTCCACAGTTCAAGGTTTCTTTAACAGCAGGTGACTCCACAAATGTCAGTGATGTTTGTCGTTCAGAACTTTCCAGATTAAAAGCCGCCATCTAAATGAAAAATTTGATCATCTAAGCAACAAGCTACAAACATTTCACCGTCCCAGCACATAAACTTACATAAATGTATCCTGACGCAGTGCTTGAGTTGATCTAAAAACACCTTCACTTTGTGTCCTGAAATCGAACCTGTGATTGATCAATATAATAAAGATATATATGATATTTTCAGGTTTATTTCTGTTTCTTCACAGGGTCACAATATCTTCTCTAATCTGTCCTCACATGAGTACAGTGAACTCATGCAGCTCCTAAAACAATCCATTCTGGCTACAGACCTCACACTTTACTTTCAGTAAGTATTACACAGCTTCCTTACAGGACAGTTTCAATCTTGTTGTAAATGTCTGTTTTTATTATTATCATAGAAAAACTTTCACAGGTGTTTAAAAGAGACATCATACACATCAGCTGAATTTAATTTTATGATAATGCACTGAAACTAAAATATCACCTTCAGTAAAGAGGAATTATTTTGCCAGAATGTAGTTACAAAAAACTTGATATGCTGAACTCATGCAAACCAATTTTCAGTGCTATTTATATTAGGGAAAGTTTTCACAAACATATCTTACAAAAAACACTACAGGTGTGCATCTTAAAGGCGTTCTAAGCGAATCTGTGTGTTGATTTTTTAAATGTGTTTTCAAAGAAACTGAGCGTAGTTAACTCCTCCCCCTCCCTTCCGTGCTTTCATGAACGCGCCCAAACCCAACCCCCAAATCCTTCTTGGCGTTTATTGGTTAGAATACTTTGTTATGGTTTCTGGAGTAGGTTTGGCCAGTTTGTAATTATTGCGGTTTGTGAAGCCTGGGCTGTCTACAGAAATCGCATTTTTTACAGTTTGATCAGCGGACAGGAAGCAAGCAGATAGTGAGGAGATGTTTGCTGTATGTAACAAAAAATGTTTTATGGTCTAAAACGCGTGAATTCGCTTAGAGAACCTTTAAGACAAAACAATGTCAGCGAAATATCTTAAAATGAAACAGGACAAGGTGTTTTTAAATTAAAGCAGCTCAAACATGCATTTTAGTCTGGGACTAGGATAAGCCCTTACCGGGAACCTGTCCCATAATGTTTACAAAAGAAAAATACATTTTTATTTTTTTTTATATTCAAAAAGGCCCATTCAGTTTGAAAGGAAATGAGTAAAGAGTAAAATGTGTTTAAAATAGACAACCACTTGCTAAAGTTAAAGACAAGTATAACCTTTTAACTTACTATTTTTATATTGATGATGTCATCTGTTGCCCTATTGTATTTTTATACACAGTGTTCGTATTATAATTAATAAACTAGGGATGCACCGAATCCAGATTTTTTGGGTTCGGCCGAATACCGAATCCACTGTTTAAACCGAAACCGGATACCGAATCCTACTGGCTTCCTTATTCCATTAACAAAGTAAAACGCATTACAGAAGTAAAGTGCAACAAGGCAAAGAAATGTGTTTTTCTTTTTTAAATCAGAATATGTTTGTAGCAGAGATGTTGTGTGTTGAATGTGTAAAAAATGATTCATCTAACTTTAATATTTTTTGAATGATAGAGTCAAAGCCATAAAGCTTTGGGTTGTGCCCCGCTCTCCCCTATAGGCTCTTTAGTACATTCCACTAAAATGTCATTGTGTGTCATGCAATGACAATAAAGAAATCGAATTAAATATGTGACCCTGGACCACAAAACCACGCATATAAGTAGCACAGATATATTTGTAGCAATAGCCAACGATACATTGTATGGGTGAAAATTATTGATTTTTTTTAAATGCTAAAAATCATTAGGATATTACATTTCCTACCGTAAATATATAAAAGATGTAAGTATCATTAGTAATATGTGAGCCGAGGATTTAATTTAGACAACCATAAGGGCGACTTTGTTGTTTTTGCCCTCAGATTCCAGATTTCCAAAAAGTTGTAGCTTGGCCAAATACTGCCCTATCCAAACAGACAGCGTATTTATTCAGCTTTCAGATGATGTATAAATATGACCCTTATGACTGGTTTTGTGGTCCGGGGTCACGTGTGTAATACACATTTTATTATAGTTTATTGCTTTATTTTGGGACTTTCTAACAGTTGTGGTGATCTCTCCAGTATTGCTGTGAGCGCACACAGTACTGTATGTTTCCTTAAGCTTATACTTCCGCCTTGTGGTAAGATAGTGAACTGCAGGTGCTGATGAAAATCTCATTCACAGGAACAGAAATTCTTTCTTTGAGCTGGTAAATAAAGGTGAATATAACTGGAATGTGAAGGATCACAGAGATATGTGCAGGTCAGTTACACACATTGTTTTAAGATAAGATTTAATCTGCGCAGGATCAACACATACAGATGTATGGCTTTGAACTGTTTTCAGGTCAATGTTGATGACGGCATGCGATCTGGGAGCTGTCACTAAACCCTGGGAGATATCACGTAAGGTAAGCATTCTTACCCACAATGCACCACAGCCGAGAGGAAAGGTGTGTGCGGTGCAGACTGAAGTAGATTGAGTTGGTTGTCTTTGTTATTGTCTAACAGGTGGCAGAACTGGTGACCAGTGAGTTTTTTGAACAGGGAGACAGAGAGAGATCAGAACTGAAACTCACTCCATCGGTAAGACGATCAGCCGAACACATATCATAAAGTGGAGATCGAAAATCATAAAACAATACATTAAACTTGCACACATATTCATATTTTATTGAGCAATGTTTTAAGTGTATATGTATTTAATAGGCTATTTTTGACCGAAACCGTAAGGATGAGCTGCCAGGGTTACAGCTGGAATGGATCGATGGCATCTGTGCTCCGCTGTATGAGGTAACGCTATCCCATAATGCATCAGCATCATTTATAAATACATAAAGAGTACAGTGGTGTTCAAAATAAGGGCAATATGCTCAGAAACAGATTCAGTAACCGTGTGCTCTGTTTACTAAACCTTAAATCTGAGCAATAATAACAGGACTGGAGAAATATTCACTCCTACAAACATTCAGTGTGATAATGACCTACATGTATAAATGAGTTGAAAAGCCACAGAGCAGATTTATTCACCTTGTGTGTTTGTGTGGGTTTAAAGGATCATGCCGGTCACACACAAGTACCATGTGTGGGAGTCTTTTAACTTTCACCCATCTCTCTCTTTATCCTTTCCTATTAGTATTCCTCATATTCTTATTTGCTTGTATGCTGAATATATACATGCACACACGCACACATGCATGCATGCACACTGTATGGTTTATGGCAGGTGTCTCTAACCCCAAGTTTATAAAAGGGGATCAATACAGAAGTCATTCTGCAAATCTTTTTAGACCAAAGCATTGTATGGTCACGCGCTTTGCATGTATTCTGCATCAGTTCTTTGCATGCATTTCAAACATTAACACCTTCATAACTGAAATTATGAGAAGTATATAAAAAGTTTCATCGTCGCTTCACTACAGCGAGTGGAAGCTGATATAAAATACGAAAATCATGAAAACAGCAACAGGTGTCAAATGCAATTTTTAAATGTATTCAGTTATACATATTCCATATACATATACGTATTAACCAAGTATCCAGAATCACATATCAACCATTTTATCTCTATCCAAATGCATGACTTTTATCGTGGAGGAGGCATGCAAATATATGTTTACAGACATCCTCATAAGAACAATTACTGGCCGAATTGGGCTGAATAAATGAATAAAAATGCACCCTAAAGGGGCAAACTGACCGTTTACAAATGTTTTTTATTTTTTGATAATTTTTATATTTTTATATATGACATATGATCAAAATAAAATGTTAAAATAAATGAAGACAAGCGTCGATGGCAGCATTAAATTTAGATCTGATCTCTTTGCATCAGATCATTTTTGAAGAATTAAGCATACATTTACAGTCATGGATAAAAGAAAGCTATATACATTGTTTCTTCTTTTAAAGGAAAACACCACCGTTTTTAATATTTTGCTATGTTCTTACCCCAGCTTAGACAAATTAATACATACCTATCTTTTCGCAATGCATGCACTTAATCCTTGTACAGCGCGTAGTGAATGTGTTAGCATTTAGCCTAGCCTCATTCATTCCTTAGGATCCAAACAGAAATTCATTTATAAGCCACCAAACACTTCCATGTTTTCCCTTTTTAAAGACTGTTACATGAGTAGTTACACGAGTAAGTATGGTAGCACAAAAAAAACGTGTTGATTTTTTTTTTAAGGAGATGAAAAATGAGAACTATATTGTATAGTTTGCAGCACTTTGACCTTTTGTGATTTTTTTTATTTATTAAAAAAATCACAAAATATGTTGTTTTATTGATGTAAAACAATTGATATTGGAGGGGAAATTACATTTTGTTTTTCTCTAATACACACTGGACACAATTATTGGCACCCCTCCTCTTTGCCACCTCCATTTGCAAGTATAAAAGCTCAGAGTCTTCTCTTATAATGTCTGATCAAAAGGAATGAACCCAAACACGTTGGGTTGTAATTTAATCTATGATGGGTTGTTTTAACCCATTGTTGCATCAAATCTAAACATTTTCTGGGTTAATTTAATCCAACAGCTGGGTTTATCCCATTTTGACACAACGTTGGGTTGAAAATAACCCAGGATATTTAAATATGTAAGAAAGACAGATAAGAATCAAAGTGCTAGAAATCCACTCTGTCTTTTTCTCTCTCCCCAGACATTTGCCAAGTTAAACCCTAAACTGCAGCCGATGGTTGACCTGATCAAGGGCAATCGTGCAAAATGGGAGGAACTTCACCACAGGCACCAGCGGAGTCAGGAAACGAGCGGTCCTGGAAGTCCATGCGACGGCGACGCCACAGCATCCAGCTGCAACTGCGCAAGCTAACTCATGGGACCGATACGACACGTTTTGCCAAAAGCTTCTCTTTGAACGCAGTGTTGCACGCGCAAGAGGAGTTTTAACCTTTGCTGCACGCAGGCATAACCTCAACAGCGCCCTCTGTCTGTGAGGACGCGGTCAACTGTGACCGAGTTTGTACTGAAGTGTGCACTTTACGCTAGCACTGACTTCTAAGAGACGTCATAAAGCCCAGGGAGCTAACAGGCTAAATGAGCTAAATTAGGGCTAGCATGCGAGAAGACTCATGATTGGTTGATCGTTTTTATAAGCTACTTCCGTCGAAGAAGGTTTCTCACAGTTTTAACGGTATTATAGCATTGTTTCCCTTTGTAGCTATGTTTGCATTGGTAAATGAACACATATCATAAGCACTGGAGCTCGATTCTGTATTGTATGTATTTCGGCGGATGATGAATGCAGAGTTTGTATACGGTTTGCCTGTGTTGTTTATATTTATTCCAGAATCGGGGGTTCGTGGAGCTTTCGGGCTCTTGGTAATGCTTGCGATGCAAATCCACTCCAGCGCTGTTCTGTGCCTTGTTTAAAAGCCTTTCCCAATGATAATGCATGCAGCCTTGCATTAAAGTTCATACTGTATATCATTAGATCTGGGATGCTACTGTTCTCTTCACATTCACTGCTTGTTTTATCTTCATTAATAAGCTCAGACATGCTGGGTGAAATCGATGCATTATGTTTGTGTTCTTCATGAGCTTTCTCGTGTTTACAGTATTACCCAAAACCTAAACATTACTCATTTTATTTCTTTATTTATTTCTTTGAATTCATTCAACTTCACGATGGTCTTGTCAATGATTTGTATTTTAAACTGAGACATATTTGTGCCTTTATAAAGTTAAAAAGCCACTTCAAAGTACATTACAGTAACATCATTACATTCACTGTAGATTAAGCTGACTACGACTCTTTGTTAAAAAACCTCTTGAGATATTTTACTCTTAACTAAAAATAGCCTATATATTTATTTGTATTTCAAAAAATATTTTTTGCATTGTGACATTGTTTTTAAGACAAGAACATCAACCCAATTTCATGATCACATTAGATTCCCATACAGTACACTACAGTAATGGAAATCACCTTTAATTTATTAAACCAATGGCATTTCATTGTAAGTCACACACGTATCACCGTGCAATGGAAAAATACCATAGAAGTGTAACAGAATTGATCATATAATATTTCTTTACACAGAACACATTGTGGCATACAGAAAATTCACATGAAAGCAAACTTAAAGGGATACCCCAGCCAAATATCAAAATTAACCCATGATTTACTCACTATCAAGCCTTCCGAGATACATACAATGGTGTAAACAAGTGTTGGTCCCCCTCCAGATTTCTTATGTTTTTGCATATTTGTCACACTTTAATATTTCAGATCATGAAACACATTTAAAAAGTCAAAGATAACACAAGGGAACACAACAGCAGTTTGGCAGGGGCTGTCCACACGGAGACGCGTATCACTGTATACGTATAAATTTGTTATCGTATTGGCGTTTCATCCACACGGATCCAGCGTTTTGGGAGACTGAATCCGCTATTTTTTGAAACCGGGTCCTAAAGTGGATAAATCTGAAACCGACACCCTTGCGATTTCATCTGTACAGCCAATCCGTATATTTTGTGAAGCGAAAACGTCATCACGTGTTGGAAGCGTCACACGTAACAGCAACAACAATAACGGCGGACTATGTGATTGTGTTCGTGCTACAGAAGCTACTAAAGCCTACTAGCTTTATTACAGCAAAATCTATTGCTTCTATGCAATTGTGGTGACCAACAAGCGATAATGGACAACACCATACGTTGGTTATGTGCATGCTCAAAGTCTTCTTCTCCATGTATTGTGTATATCTGTGGCAGAATTACAGTGCCCCATACTGGTCCGGCATATATACTACACCGCTTTCAGTCGGTTTTAGTGGTTTCGTGTTTACGGATTATTTTTTTAGAGCAAGGAAAAAAATGATCGGATAGGGAATGCACCGGCTTTGTGTGGACATAGCCTAAATGAAGGAAAAACAAAAGGCAAAACTGTGTTTGCCCCTTTTGTTAAAAGATAACTTATCACACCTGAGTGAGTTTTTCAAGCCAGACCCAGGCCTGATTACTGCCACACTTGTTCGCAATCAAGAAATCACTTAAAAAGGAGCTGCCTGACAAAGTGAAGTGGACCAAAAATCCTGAAAAAAAGCTATACATCATGGTGAGATTCAAAGAGATTTAGGAACAAATGAGAGAGAAAGTAATTGAGATCTATCAGTCTGAAAAAAGCCATTTCTAAAGCTTAGGTACTCCAACCACAGTAAGAGCCATTATTCACAAACGGGGAAAACTTTGAACGGTGGAGAACATTCCAGGAGTGGCCGGCCAACCAAAATTACCCCAAGAGCACAGGGACGACTCATCCAAGAGGTCACAAAAGACCCCACAACAACATCCAAAGAACTGCAGGCCTCACTTGCCTCGTTTAAGGTTACTGTTCATGACTCCACCATAAGAAAGACACTGGGCAAAAATGGCTTGCAAGGCAGAGTTTCAAGACGAAAGCACTGCTGAGCAAAAAGAACATAAAGGCTCGTCTCAGTTTTGCCAGAAAACATCTTGATGATCCCCAAGACTTTTAGGAAAATACTCAGTGGACTTTTTGGAAGGTGTGTGTCCCATTATGTCCAACATAAAGTAACAGCATTTCAGAAAAATATGGTGGTGGTAGTGTGATGGTCTGGGGTTGTTTTGCTGCTTCAGAACCTGGAAGACTTGCTGTGATAAACGGAAGCCTTCTGCTGTCTACCAAAAAATCCCGAAGCACAATGTCTGGCCATCTGTTCGTGACCTCAAGCTGAAGCGAACTTTGGTTCTGCAGCAGGACAATGATCCAAAACACACCAGCAAGTCCACCTCTGAATGGCTGGAGAAAAACAAAATGAAGACTTTGGAGTGGCCAAGTCAAAGTCCTGACCTCAATCCTATTGAGATGCTGTAGCATGACCTTAAAAAGGCTTGCCTCCAATGTGGCTTTTTTCTGCAAAGATGATTGGGCCAAAATTCCTCCACAACGCTGTAACAGACTCATTGCATGTTATGGCAAACACTTGATTGCAGTTGTTGCTGCTAAGGGTGGCCCAACCAGTTATTATGTTTAGGGGGCAAACACTTTTTCACACAGGGCAATGTAGTTTTTGGATTTTGTTTTCCCTTCATAATAAAAACCTTCATTTAAAAACTGCATGTTGGGTTCACTTGTGTTATCTTTGATTAATATTTACATTTGTTTGGTGATCTGAAACATTAAAGTGTGACAAATATGCAAAACATAAGTAATCTGGAGGGGGCAACACTTTTTCACACCACTGTATGTCCATCAAACGAACACATTTGGAGATATTTTAGTAAATGTCTTTGCTTTTTCAAGCTTATAATGGGAGAAAACGGGGATCAGACAACTTCTGACTATAAAGCCCAAAAAAGTGCATTAATCCTTTACAGAGGTAATCCACATGGTGCCAAGGGGTTTATAAATGTCTTTTGCAGGTAATCAATGTGATATTGTTAGAAATATATCCATATATGATTTTAAACTATAATAACTAGCTTCCGGTAACAACAGTATTTTGGACTCAGGCGATTCACGAGACTGCACACTGTACCCATGGCAACTAGCGCTCACTACACTAAAACACTTGTGTGAGTCCAAGATGGCGTTGTTACCGAAAGCTAGTTATTATAAACTTTGAAATCTGGATATTTTTCTTACAAAATTCCAGCAATTGTCTTCAGAAGATCTTTAACACATTGGAGCTGTGTGGATTACCTCTGTGAAGGATGAATGCACTTTTTGGGCTTTAAAGGGACACAAGGCAGCATTTTTATGTTAATAAATCATCTTCGTAAGTCGGTATATGGTTAAATGACTCATTACATGACGAATGAAGACTCTCTCGCCCGCCCCTACCGTCTGTAGGAAGAATACCCCACTTGCAAGTTCGCTGTATCCGACCCGGTGTCCTTCAGTCTCGTATAGTCTTAGATATAGAACGCATTTACTCCCAGACACTAGGGGGAGCTAGTAGAGAAATAATACTCAGACTTGCCTTGTGTGCCTTTAAAGTTGTTCCCTGATCCTTGTTTTCTAACATTATAAAGCTTGGAAGATCTCCAAATGTGTTTGTCTGAAAGATGAAGGAGATGTGTATAACGGATTGATTGAGGGTGAGTAAATCATGGGGTAATTTTGATATTTGGCTGGAGTAACCCTTTAAACCCCTTAAACTTAATCCTAAATGGTTTTAATTCAGAAAACAACAACTAATTTTTATCCAACACACAGCTGTCAAATACAATCTTACTTCATGAATACTCATATCTTATCAGATATTTCTTTGACATTTATGTATTTGGCAGACAAGCTATACATTTTTTTTAATCAGTATTTGTGTCTGACATTTTGCACTGAAAACACCATGCTCTATCACTGAGCCATACAGTAACACATTTATATAGAAACACTTTAAATATCAGCAGTCTCTGATCTATAGTATCTACTGTTGTGCGTTTGGCTGCCCTGTTCAAGAAATCACGCAAGGAAGACTTGCAAAGCCGTTTCCAGATATAAGCACAAGCATTCGCTCACATCTCGCTCAGATTTTAATTCAATTAATTTTTTTCATATTTTTATTTTATAATAAATGCTTTTTTTCTGTTCTAGTGTTCATTTGATATGACTGCACTTTGATCATTGTCTTCTGTGGTTTGAAAGTCTTTAAGTGTTAAAACACATACACATGCATAAGATAAAGATGCAAATGATTAAAGGGCAAAACTGCATGTCAAAATGTCTGCCTTTAGTAAGATTCATCTGTACTTCATTATTTAAAACTTTGATTTAATGTACCTGCATGAAACAAGCTATTACCTCACAAAGTTGAGTAGTAGGTTCATATTGTATAGTTGCATTCTTTAGGATGTTTTACATGATTCAGAATGATTTCTTCTGGTTATTATTATTATCACAGTTTTTTGGATGATTCTCTGAAGTGTTATGTTTGTGATGAGGCTCTTTTGAATCGTCTTCTTTTCCTGGTTCAACTCCTTTTGAGGATTTTTCCAAGCATGATTTCCTGGATTCAAATAAACGTGCTGCTAGTAATGTGTTGTGTCATTGTGTGTAGACTTGTGCATGCGTGTTTCTTATTGAAGCCATGAGTTAGCGGTTAGTGTACGTCAGACATGTTTAGTAGTGCCTGAACTGGGATCAAAGTCAAATTGGTAACATGAGGAAAATTAAGGATTTTCATATTTGATGATATTATTTAAATAAAATTGTGTCTTGGTCCATGAGTCCAAATTAAATCCCTATTAAAATGTATTTTAAAGAAATATTTTTCTATTTGATGCTGGTAAATTTTATACACTGACAAATGTACTTCCATTTTTCATAACGTTTTTTTTATGCTTTTCACTTTATTTAAACAATTATTTTTTATTTAACACGCCTGAGACAGTTTCTGTTTAAACATATTAATTGAACTGATTTTTTCCCAGCATGCTTTACATAAGGGATAATGTAGAGGCAGCCGGTAGTAATCGCAAAATAAGCACCGACAGTGTGATCAGGACCTGACGCGAAGCGGAGGCGCGGAGGGATTTTAAACATACAAGTAGTACCGGCTATGTGTTATTACTTTGGAGCGGTTATTATTTAAAAATAACGAACCTGCAAATGTCTCAACTGACCAATCAGAATCAAGCATTCCAGAGAGCCGTGTAATAAATGGCACTAAACACAAAAGTGCATTTTTAATCATGATGTTCCGTTATGTATTTAAAAGAGTTTATGTTATGTTGGTGTTTTTTATGTGTTATCATTGTGCTAAAGAGTTGAGCATTTGCTTAGGTGGTGAACAGACAGACTGAAGATATTTTTGAATCTGTGGAAATTGTAAACTGAGTGGACCTCTGTGAAATAGGGTGGACCTCAATACCTACTCTCAAATTACATCATTTCACAATATAGTAGTGGAGTCGCCATAAAACGGAAGCAGTGATTGCCTTATTTTCCCAGTGGTGACGTATATCTGAGTGAAACCAGCTTCTGAATTGAAATAAGGCAGGGCTGGATTTGAATTCATCCATCGAGATCTGATTGGATCATTTGAAGTTGGGTCGTGTTGATAATTGCTAATCGCTGCAATCTTCTCCTGGACCCTGCCCACCTGCCATACCACATGACCGGAAGTAAAGAGAGATTGTTTTGAGGAGGAGATTTGTGTTTTTGATTAAAAATTATAAGGACACATTAATAAAAAAAATGAAGCTCACAGATAAGTCATTTTTTAAATATATTCCAAAAAAAATGTCAGTTTTTCCTTCTAATCTCATGCCGACTTTAAAAAAAAAAGAGTTTTTTGAGTCATGGATAGAATAATTTTTCGCATCCGCAAAAAAGAGAAAAAAATTAAGAAAAACTCAAGAAATTATAAGCATATGAAAATAAAAAAGAACAAAGTTACAAATAAAGTATAAAAGTAGTATTTAGAAACAGAAATTAAATCAAATAAATAATAAAACTGTTTATTAATTCAATACAATTAATCTTTTTAAAGCTACAAGTGATCCTCTCTTTTGTTGTTTGATTAACATAAGGACACAAACATAAGCAGATTTATTAAGGTTACTGTCACTTTAAGACCGGATAAACGCTAATCCATATACTGATACACACATGCACGCACACACACACACGCAAACACACACACACACAAAACACTTTATGAACTGTTTGCGCTCACTTTAAGACATAACTGACTGTTGTAATGTGAGTACTTGCCAAAACTGTGATATTTTGAAATAATTTTGGGTGTATGTGTCCTGTCAAGCGCATTTATAGATGCATGTGTTTGCATGCTTTTTGAAACGTGTGTCTCCGTGCGTGCGCTTATGAGTGTGTATCCATTTGAGTATGTGAGTGCATCTGTGTGCACAAACAACTGCTCCCTTTAAAGGGACACAAGGCAGCATTTTTATGTTAATAAATCATCTTCGTAAGTCGGTATATGGTTAAATGACTCATTACATGACGAATGAAGACTCTCTCGCCCGCCCCTACCGTCTGTAGGAAGAATACCCCACTTGCAAGTTCGCTGTATCCGACCCGGTGTCCTTCAGTCTCGTATAGTCTTAGATATAGAACGCATTTACTCCCAGACACTAGGGGGAGCTAGTAGAGAAATAATACTCAGACTTGCCTTGTGTGCCTTTAACATCTTCCTGCACTCAAATTGTTTCAAATGGCTTGAAATTTAGAAACACATGCAAGTGCTAAACTTTCTATATAAATAGTTATTTATTTCTGAATTATGCGTATTTAGGTGATTATTATTATTAAAGAGATCATTATCATTTTCATGATTTCTTCTTTTCCACAAAAATAGTTTGTTTCTCTTCTGTCTGGGTGGGCTAGTTGTCAATCTGAGCCCATATGTAGCCTCGCCACTGGATTGAATGTTGCTTGATCTGAAGTCATTATATTGGTCAATGCCATGATCAGCTTTTGATTCTGACCATTATGTCAATGTGCAGTGTTAGACAAGTTACCATTTAAAAATCTTGTTGGGTTTACATGATTCAGGCATGCACTCTTAAGAAATAAAGGTACAAAAGTTGTCACTGGGACAGTACCCTTTCAAAAAGGTACACATTTGTACCCGAAGAGTGCATATTAGTACTTCAAAAGTACATATTACTGCCCCAGTGACAGCTTTGTACATTTATTTTTGACAGTGTGTTGTGACTACATGAAGTATTTGTTTTTTTCATGTTAAGTAAACATGAAGTAACTAGCTTACATGTTATTTTATGTTGAGAAAACGTGGACCAATATCGTGGAAACACTGTCCATGAATGAATCATGTTTAGCCAATGAGCAATTTTTTTGATTATTTTAAGGATTACCTTATTTATTTAATCTTATGGAGGTATTTTAGTATATTTTAATTGTAAAAAGTAATAAATATTACTACAAACCCAATATCAATTTAACATCAGTGTTAGACGTTAAGTTTGGTTATGAAATCTGAAAGCTCTACAGTTATTTAGCAGACATTGGGTTTTGGGTTTCACAATCTTAAAGATGCTGGGTCAGATATGGACAAACCGAATGCTGGTTTAAAGATCAGCTGTCGTCAGAAGCCTACTCTACATTAAACTAATGTTTGCATTAAACATTATGAAATTATTGCCTCAACATCTCAACACAAATTATTGTTTTGTGTCCGTTCGCTTGAAGTACATTGACAACAGAAATGCAGTTTTTGTGAGTTGTGGACTTTTAGGATTTCAGAACATAATCATGTGAAAATAGGTGTTAAAACCGAAACTAACATAATTTTTTGGTATCGCTCAATGTCATTCTGTGTAATATCGGTATCGGCACAAAAATCTTGTTTCGGTTTATCGCTAATTTCCATACTTTATGATAAAATTGCAAAGCAGTTCAATAATCGTTCTTATTCAGAAACGCATAACATTATTTTACTTCAACTCCCTGCTTAATTCCTAACATCAGCACCAAGCAGCTGACTCTGACAGGACACATTTTACATTTTAAAAAGAAACCCCTAAATAATTATAATGCAAATGCATATTAAACACAGCAAATCTATTTCCATTCATGACAAAAGACACAAAATATTCTAACATGTAAATTTATTGCACAAAACAGCTTTGACAAAATTTACTCTGATATTAAACACACAACCAAGAAATCTGTGAGAAAACAAGGACAGTAGTTTTTAACATAATTCAGATTTAAATCTGTTAATACACTTTATTTTTCAACTCTTGTCATAGTGAAACATGATGAGTGATGATGAAACCCTTCAAGAACACAGAGGAGATGCAAACCCCCTCTTGATCCTTCATTATGAGTTTCAGCAACACAAAAACAGCTCAGTAACACAGAGGGATTTACATATGGATACATAACACAAACGATAAAGCTCTTCTGACATTTTATAAATGTCAGTGTCATTTGAGAAAGCTCTGTTAGACAGGAAAGAGGGGTGGCTTGTAACAAAAGTGGGCGGGGCTTAGTCTGCCTGGATATTTGATGATTTGTTTAGGCTTAAACATTAAGAAAGTGCCACCAAGTGAGACTAAAGCCCTGTGATTTTAAAAAGCTACAAAAATACAAAAAATATATCACATCTGCACTCTTACATCTCTTTCTCTCGCTCTCTAACTTAAATCAAAGTCTAATATAAAAGAATACATATACTAAACAAAATCCCATAATTTATGTTTGACCTCTTTGACATTCGAAAACATCTGAATGATATTTTTCCAAAGCGATTAAGGAAAGATGCTGTTGAGCTCCATAAATGACAAAAATGCCCATAAATTAACCCCTACCAAAGTTTTCCAGCACAAAGCGACCTTAAATTCATGTTTGTTTCTGACACAAAGCGAACGTATGACTCACAAAGACAGACTTATATGATACTTAGTGTGATTTCTGGATCATAAACAAACATCAATGTTGTGTTTGACAGAAGAAATTGAGTAAATGGGAACAGTTTTTGGGTGAGAAATATACGGCTTTAGTCTCACTCTCTCCTCAGGAAAAAATAAAAAATAAAAGAATTCAAATGATGTAACAGTCACAGATAATGTTTTAGATCCGAGTTCAGATCATTTCTGGATTTTTGCATATGTTGTTTTAAAAAAATACAATTTATCATGATGACTCTTCAGTGATCACTCAGAAACACAGGTTTATATACAGGATGTACAGATGTGAAGCAGTCTGTCTTTGAAAAAGCTGACAGTCTTTGGTAGGAACACAAGGAGAAAGATTTGAAATAAAGAAGATCACTCGCATACATTTCATAAAACCCGATCCAAAACCTCTGTCAGGACTTTAAAGGGATGGTTCACCCACTCTCATGTTGTTACAAACCTGTATAAATTTAGGAAGAATGTAACCAAATGATCATGAGCTCTATTCACTTCAATAGTATTATTTTTCCTACTATGGAAGTGAATGGGGCTCATGAATGGTTTGGTGACAAACATTCCTCAAAATATCTTCCTTCGTGTTCATCAGATCAAAGACATTTATACAGGTTTGTAACAATATGAGTGAGTAAATGATGACAGAATTTTCATTTTTGGGTGCACTATCCCTTTAAGACTGCTGAACACTCGCTTAACACTACATAATCAATGTGTGAGGTGTTTAATGTCTAATCTGAGGCACCTGTAAAAAACGAATCGCACAAAAACAACTGATGAAATGTGTGGGTCATATTTCAGATCAAAACCAAAATTATTTTGATCATTTACACTTCATATTTTAGGACCATTAGGATTTTTTTTGCATTTCAGCAGTCAAGTTTTTACTCAAGGTAATTGTTCAAACATTTTTTTTATACATTTGTTATACTAAAGAGAATTTGTGCATTTTTAAGAGAAACGAAAGAGTAAAAAAAAAAAAAAGAGTAAACATGGATGTCAGTCAGACAGACAGAAGGCACACTGTTTTAAAAGCATAGATCAGTCACATTGAATGTACTAAAGTTAAACATGACAGTAGTGCCAAACACAGCAGCATTCAGACGTTACTGTATTAAAATCTGTTATATCGCAACCTAATCTCAAGGCAAGTTGTGGTATAGTCACAAAATATTTGATTTATTTATTCGTCTTCATGGACACAATTTTCTGCTTATTTTGTGTAAATTGAGCACACATTTCTATAAATAGTTTTTTGTGTCCATATCATGACTTTCTTTTCGTGTCATTTGATGTATTGTTTTCTCAATTTTTTTACTATTGTTGCTTGGGGTTAGCACAAATTTGCTACATTTCAGACATCCTAACCCACACACCAAATCTAATCCCAAGCGACAATGAAAAAAGAAAAAAAAAAACAATAAAAAAGACACGAGTGACTGAGTGACAAAAAAAGAAAATCATGTCCATGAACACGAAAAAATAAATAAAATATTTTTGTAACTATACGACAAAATGCCTTAAGGTAAAATTGCATATCAAATGAAAAATGGGAAGACCAGAGAGAAATGATGTCATGAGATGATGAGGCAGGTGACCCCATGAGCCCTGTCACACCTCAGTGAAGATCATTAATACCAAACACTTATACCAAACAAAAACACCATAGTGTGAACGGAAAACAAAAAATGTTTTATCGTAGAACTGTGCACACATAAAGAATATATAATATGTCATTTTAATCAAATATGACTACGTGATCATAGAGAAAAAAGGTGTTTTGTTTAATTACAACAGATTTCTGTTCCCAAAAATGTTCTGAGGATCCACAAACTCCTTCACCGACTTCAGCATGCCGAGACCCACACTGGACACGCTTTCTTTCATCCATTCCTTCCGGAGTTTTCCCACTGAGAGAGCAGGAGAGAGAGAGAGAGAGAGAGAGAGAGAGAGAGAGAGAGAACACACGTGTGTCAGACAGCAGGAAGTGAATGGTCTTGCGTATGTGTGTGTGTCTGTGTGTGTGTGTGTGCGTGTGTGTGTGCGTGTCTGTAAGCGGTGGATGATGGATGTTGTGGGGGTTCGGCAGCACTGCTGAAACCCTGAGATGTTTTGCATGATGTGATTTATGGAGAGCAGCAGACTGTCAAACTCTCAGCAGAGGGAAACCACAGCGCCGTGTCTCTGCTCGCTCACTCGCTCTCCGGCACTAAACGCCACTGTCTGTCTGTCCTGTTCAGACTAATACTGAAAGAGTTTCCACCAAGTATGCATCAATGTCAACCAAATCATCACTCAACAACAGAAATTTATTAAACTACTTTAAAACTACAAGCAAACTAAACTTATAGACATGATTCATCTGAATATATTTGACACTGGGTAATAAGACGAACTAGATCTCTGTATTGTTTCCCCTGCGAGAGGCTCAGGCCTGGCAAAACCGTCCAATAGAGTGATGATGTGCTGTGTGTGGTTTCTGGGACACTGATTTTGTAAATTTATTCTGGGTGGTTAGCGTTTATTGGCCCAAAAGAGACTCTGTTCTTTCTCTTATATTCCAGTCTTTTAAACATAAGGGATTTTTCTACATTTTTTTATGTCATCTGCCAAATTTGCAAGTATACAACAGCTGACCTCTCCACACACAGCTGTGTCATGTCATAACTGGTGTGGGAAAAAATTTTCACTATCTAAACCAAGGCGATACATAATATATATTAGGGATGGGCATTCGATAAAATTTTTTTAGTCGATCGTCGGGAGAAGTAACGATCGACTATCGATTAATCATTAATATTTTTATCATAAAAATAATTATTTAACTATTTATATTTAATTATTTTAATATATGCGCTTGAATATGCAGTGCTCTAAAGCAGCGGAACCTGCAGCTGCGAGCCGCATTCTTAAACAGAGACTTCATTTGTTCCAAAAAATCATGACCTCTTCATGATAATTTTTTTAAAATCAAAACAGAAGGTCACAGATAACGAAGTATGGTGTCAAATATTGCACCCTGGTGGTAAAATGTTGAATTGCTGCCACACAGTGAAATTCATTTAATTGCTTCAAGACACACGCTACGCTAGGCAACGCAACCTGCATTAGATAAAAAAAGTATTCGATTAATCAATAACAAATTAAAGTCATCGACTAAATTCTTAACGATCAATTATCAATCATCGATTAATCATGCCCATCCCTAATATATATGTATATTTCAAACTCTTATAGGTAGAGATATATATGATATATTACATAAGAGATTATAAATATTTATAAAACGGTTAGTTCCAATCCTTGATTCTGATTGGTCAATAGGTGTGCTTTATTCACAATAAAACACGGCTATGACCACTTCACACAACGGTTCTGTTTATCACTGCGCCCTAAGCAACACCCTTAGCAACCACACATATCGGTTTGTTGTTTTTATTTGAGCTTTCATGCACATTACACATTGGAACACATTTTTTGTTCATGGTCAGGGACTATTTGCTAAAATTGAGTCCCCAGTGTTTCCATCAACCTAGAAAATGTAAAAAAGACCAACCTGGTAACTTAGTTTTGGTAACCATTCCCTGCAAGCACGTGAATAATTATGTCATTTAAATTTGGCTCCCCTTGTGATGTCAGAGGGGGATCTTATTATAATAATACCACCCCCTACTCTGCACTATCCAACCACGGCACTGCCATTTAGTGCAGAGATCAACTCATTTGCATTAAAGACACACCCAAAACAGCACATTTCTGCTCGCACCTACAAAGTGTCAATTTAAACATGCTATGGTTATTTATTTTGAGCTAAAATTTCACATGTGTACTTTCGGGACACCATGGATTTATTTGATATCTTAAAAAAGTCTTGTGACATGTCCCCTTTTAAGAGCTTGTTATAGTTCTGCGTAGGCTACGCGTATTTACACATTCAGACCACTAGACGGCAGTATCCAAGCGTGTAACCCATAGCAATAGTACAACAGCCAAAGAAGCAGCAGATTGGCCAGTAAACCCACAAACGAAGAAGCAGCTTATGTGAATGTTATTTGAGAAGACCAGCAGGGATGGAGGTAAATGGACAACGAGTATTGTTGCAGCTCGTGTTTATCACAACCTATCTATACTTTTATTGTCGTAAGCAGAAATGCTTCCGTAAAGAGGACCTAGTAACATTTCTGTAATGCATCCTGTGTGAAAAAAATGCAAAACAATGCCATAAGGGGTGTGTTGTAGTGACACGATGTGTCATCGCAAAAAAGAAGTTGTCATTTAACTCTTTGACATGGGGGGTTTAAATGCAGATCAACATTCACAACGAAAAATGTCTGCAAACTGTAATGAGGCAGAGATCAGGGAGCTCCTCAAGCCAGTTTCACACCGCAAGCGTGAGCAGCGCATGAGGAGAGCGTTTGCTGCACGTGTCCATTGTGCCTTCACACCGGCTGGGTTTGCAGCGCATACTGTGCAGTTTAATAACAGTATAAAAATCTCAAGTTCACATTGCTTTGTTTTACTTGCATTAATGAGCAAAACCTTTGATTTTATGGTTAAATTACACTTTTTCGAGTCAATCCACGACCATTTAAAGCATAAACAATGCACTGTCACTTTAATTGAGCAAAAATAGAGCCGCCGCCGAAACGATCGCAGCACTGCTGCTTCAGCGACGCTCCTGAAAAAAAAACACCAAGTGTATGGTAACACTTTACAATAAGGTTCATTAGTTAACATTAGTTAATGTATTATTAACTAATATGAACAAACCATGAGCAATACATTTGTTACAGTATTTATTAATGTTTTTAATGTTAGTTAATAGAAATAAAGCTTTTAGTTGTTTGTTCATGTTAGTTCGCAGTGCATTAACTAACATTAACAAGATTTTAATAAAGGATAAGTAATTGTGAAAATTAACATTAACAAAGATTAATAAATTCTGTATAAGTGCAGTTCATTATTAGTTCATGTTACCTACTAATGAACCTTATTGTAAAGTGTTACCAAGTGCACAATTGCAAACACAATAGCCTACACTTGAAGTCACTATTTTGCATGCACAGATTCCAGAAAGTCATTGGCAGTGTGAATTAAAGCAACACTAAAGAGTTTTTGCTCTTTGCTCCCCCTACAGGTTAGAAGCGTAATTGTCCATTACCCACTGTCATAAATACTGCAGCATAGCTGGCTCTGATTGGATTGTAGGTCTGCCGTAAAGCAAGTTTTTGTAGTATTCACTCGGACTACAGGACCACTACCGGACGGTTGGAAACTTCTTTAGTGCGCTTTTGGCCGATAGAGGGCTGCAAAGCGAATGTGAAAGTGCTGTTCACCCTGTTTAGAGTGGATGAACGACTGAAACAAAAACTCTTTGGTGTTGCTTTAACCAAAATCAATCGGACACATTTTCTTTGTATTTTCTGTAATCTGTGTGTGAAAAGGGCTTGAAATGACACACATGCACTCACACACTGTTGGTTAAATCAAAATGCTATCTAAAATGTTTATAATTTGTGTCACGGTGCCACCTTTATTAGCATGACTCCTATACATTTTTATAAAATATTTGTATAATAGGGCTGGGTATCGATTCAGATGTTTTAGGTACACTTGGGCACATTAAAACAATTTTCAAATGCTTACAATTATGTTAAATACAATACAATTTTAATGCAGGATGAAAAATTCCTTGATAAAACAGGATCAGGTTATTTCATAAAAAAATATCGATTCATGGCCATTGAGAATCAATTTTGAATTGACCATGTAAAAAAAAACGATTAATCGAAAAATTGATTTTTTTCCCAGCCCTAGTATATGAATCAAGATTTCAACAATTAATTTGTGCAACCCAACAAGTTTGATCAAATCTTTAAAAACGAGCAATAGTAAAAGTCATGATGACTGCCTTATCAAAGACCACACTGTATTTTTCATCTGAATGTATCTGAAACTTCTATCAAATTAATCTAAATGGTTAAAAACGACGGCATTATATTGTTCCATGTGATGATTTCTGTGTTATTAAATCATTGTTTAAATATGTAGTTTGGATATTTTGACAAATCTTTGTGTGGAGGACGCTGCTGTCCACACTTCCCTCTTGCTCTATTCTCTGTCTCTCTCTCTCTCTCTGTCTTGCACGCTTAATATGATTGATAAGCAGGCAGACGGCATTTCATCACATAATACGTTACTGTTTGAGAAGGGGGCGGGGTTTAGGCCAAGGCCAGCTTTCTACTGGCAACACCCCAACCCGAGGTTCTCTCATCCATATGCAAATAGGTCTCGTGGCGACAGAGCCATTCACCTCGTACGAAAGACCAGACGGCCGGCCCGCCGATCGCACACCCAGCCAATCGTGAGCGGGGTGCGTCGGACCCTCCCCCAAACCCCCACCGGTGCGGTGAGTCTCTGCTGGGCGGCGGAGAGAAACAGAAGGTGGCAGAACTGCATCATTGCTTCCATCAGAGAGATAATTTATACATCTATCATCTCACCATCAGCTCATATTCTCACTCTCTCTTTCTATCACAGGCCTGTCACTCTTCATCTCTCATACAGCAGAGATGCCCAAAACTCCAGCCAAACGTAAAAACAGAGGCGCGCGCGTCCCGTAACGGCTGAATCGAGTGAGGTTGATGCACTCTCGTGCAGCGTTTGCCGTGTAACCTCAGGCCTTCACCTGTACAAACACACGCATGCTGTTTACTCCACGCTATCCTCACACCCGCTGTGCTCCGGGACTGCGATTCACAGCGACTCATATTAGTGCGCGAATCCGTCCGCATGGTGCCAAACAAACAAAGCATTAAAAACTAAACCCCTGCAGTGATGTCCGACAAGAATATGAATCAAAACGGGTCAAAACAAAAAAAGCACTTCAACCTTGTACTTAAAGGGATAGTTCACATAAAAATTAAACATTTGTCAATTTTCTCTTCCTCATGTAATCTGAATCAATTTCATTTTTCTGATGAACACAAAAGAAGATATTTTAATAAATGATGGTAAGCACACAGCTGATTGTACCCATTGTCTTCCATAGTAGGAAAACAAATATGATGGATTTAAATGGGTACCATCAAGTGTGTGCTTACCATCACTTATCAAAGGGATAGTTCACTTTAAAATGAAAATTCTGTCATCATTTTCTCATTCTCATGTTGTTCTAAACCTGTTTCTGATGAACACAAAAGAAGATATTTTGAGAAATGATGGTAAACACACAGCTGATAGTGACCATAGACTTCCATAGTAGGAATAAAAAAATATGATGGAATTTAATGGGTACCGTTTTGGTAAATGATGGTGTGCTTACCATCATTTACCAAAATATTTTCTTAATCATTTATCACAATACTTCCAAAATATTTTTTCCTACTATGGAAGTCAATGGTCACTTACTGCTGTGTGTTTACCATCATTTCTCAAAATATCTTCTTTTGTGTTCATCAGAAAAAAGAAATTCATACAGGTTTAGAATAACATAAGGATGAGAAAATTCATTTTAAAGTGAACTATCCCTTTAAAAGTATCACAACACTTCAATAATATTTTTTACCTACTATGGAAGTCAATTGTTCACAATGGTTTTTATCAGAAAAATAATATTCATACAGGTTTGTAACAACATGAGAATGAGAAAATTATAACACAATATTTTTTATGGGTGAACTATCCCTTTAAATGACTGAACTCTGTGGGGTGGAAAACACTCGAATAGTGTCAGGAGAATGATTCATTTTAGTGAATCTGTTTCAATGAACTAGTTAAAAAAACAGCAATACCTTGTAACTTTGTTTATCTTTACAGTTACACCATCTAACCCGCTTTTGTGCCTTTCACTGAACCATGAATCTTCATCATGGCAAAGAACGACATAAATTATTTGCGTTGGATTTATTAGTGCATCTGTAATGTCTTAATGTTTCATTATCTGTCTTAAACAGGTAGGTTAATCTATATTAGATGGTTCCCTAAAACCAAACAGCATTCATGAAAGCACAAAGGGCATCGTTGTGTTGTTTAAACATGTGGCCAATGTGTAACAAACTTTATCTGTGTTTAAAAAGAGAGGTGGTCTGGAAAATGTGTTTGTTTGGCTGCATTCATTGCTCTGATCTACGGTAAACATGGGTTAGTAAAGTGTGTGCGCCCTCCCACCTCACCAAACCAGACTACATCTGACGCACACACACACACACACACACACACACACACACACACACACACACACACACACACACACACACACACACACACACACACACACGCACACACACGCACACACACGCACACACACGCACACACACGCACACACACGCACACACACACACACGCACACACACGAACTTTGTCATGCTGTGATTGTGTGTGCGTGTAGACAAAAGGGCCTGTCGGCAGGCAGATAGTACCACAGTACAGCTATTAATCACAATTACTGAGAAAACCACAATACACAACACAGGCACACAAACACACACACAATTTTATGTAAAACTTTTTTTAGATAGTGGCCAGGAAATTTTTTACAAATTATTTAACCATTACCTTTTACTTTTTTAAGAATCATACATGTATATATAACTTGCAAACTCTTGGGAGACATGAAAGGAGAAAGCTTGTGTGTTTGTGTGTGCTTGTGTGCGTGTGTTTGTGTGATTAATGGGTCTGGTGATGTTTAGCTAACAGCGGGCGGATGTTAATGTAGATAAGTTGTGTGTTTTAAATCCAATAAACCAGGACAAACCACTGACCCATACTCAAGCTCAGTCCATCACCCGATAAACTGAAGTCCCAGGAAGTGTTTTTAGCTACAGTGTGAATATAACCATTTATGTCATTGTATTAAAATGCTGTATGGTTTGAAATTTACCTCCATGATGGTGAGACAAACTTCCCCCGTTGGCCAGAATTTCCTCTCGGGCTGCATGCTACACAAAACCCCCCAAAATGAGATTTAATATAATTTATACATTTTAAAGTGATAATATTGTAGTGGATAAAAACTGCACTGGTTTAAAAATGCTAAAAGTTGTTTACGTACCTCCACTTGTTCATAGATGTGAACCGGATCACTCAGGCCTCGGTAATTGAAGGCAAAATAGAAATACACACAAGCACCGGCGTCATACGTCTGTGTAACTCTAGAAACAGAAATAAATAATAATTTTAAATTTACTGACTTCAAGTCCTTCTGGGAACTTCATATTTAAAGGTGATGATAATGTGGTGTGGATAATCGGTGTGAAACTGATCTGAGATTAATAGTTTGTGATAGAAAACGTACATTTGCAGAAACAACTAAAGTTAAAATATAGATTTTTACATAAAAAACACAGTAAACAATACTCATTGCTAAAACTCATTGCAACATTGGCTCTTAATGTTCCAACCAATAAAAGAAACCTGGTGTGTTCAAGAAACCTGTCAAAAAACTTTATTTTATAAATTCAATTTGTGACCAAACCGGCGCAAAAATTGATAAATACAAAACTTTTATATGTTGTTTGAAGATATTTGTGTCTTGCCTGTGTGTGTGGACAACCCCTTTGCACAGGCCCCACCCACAACCGTCCAAAGACCACAGCTAGGTCATGATTTCTATTTTTACATAATTCATTACGGCACATTCATTATGAACAATGAAGAAAGGTGATTGTCTTATTAAAAACAGTGTATTATAACAGTAAACAGATGGGGAAGCAGCAGCTCATTTGCATTTAAGAGACAGGACCAATCGCTGTAGGTTTTCGGAAATATAACTCATTCTTGCTGCTCAGAAAGGATTTAAACATTGACAAGTGGTCTTTTGCATTAATTAGGAATTGATGTTGAATTTATAGATTTCACATCTGAAAGTGAGACACAGCGCGTTTTCTGTGCCTATATTAATTCTACGAATCGCACGTACATGCTTTTAAGAAATGAAAGTAAGATGGTTTCTACACAGCATTTTATAAATGAGGCCCCAGAACCTTCACACAACAGGTCATTGGAAATGTCCTCCTACAAACACTTACTTTAATATTGCATGTAAAAATATACATGAACCTCCTGTATTTCAATCAGACTTGCTCTTGTGACCCTTGACTTTGAGACAGAGAAAGTTTAAGGGTTGTGTGTTTGTGTTATCTGGTTTTGTAGAGGTTAAATGGCCACATCAGTCACGGTCAGAAAGCACAAGACAGAAAACAAAT